>NC_034413.1:5413204-5579390 GCF_002078875.1 Numida meleagris | reverse complement strand
GGGCGCTCCCGGACGGCGCCCCCCATGGAGGCCTTCCCCGGCGGCAAGCTGGAGCCGCACCGGCACCTCCCGCCCGTAGAGCGCCTGCCGGGCTCCCGCTACGGCGGCCGGAGCCACAGCGCCTGCGGGAACGTCTTCAACTCGTGGAACGATTACCTGGGGCTGGCCACGCTCATCACCAAGGCCGTGCGCCCCGGCAAGGGCTTCGGCGCCGAGCCGCCCGCCGTGGTGGTGGCGGCGGCCGAGGAGGAGGAGGAAGAAGAAGAGGAGGAGGAAGAGGCGGCGGGGCCGTACTTCGGGGGCGCGCTGGACTTGCACGAGCTGGAGCTGTGCGGGCACCACCACCACCACCACCACGGCGAGGGGCTGCTGGAGGAGCGCTTCGCCGACTTCAGCCCCTTCCCCGGGCGCGGCGGCCCCGCCGCGGTGCTCTTCGACTGCTCGGGGGAGCACGCGGGCCGGGACGGCTCGGCTCACGCGTGGGGCGCGGGCGTGGTGGTAGCGGGCCGGCTGCCTGCGCACCCGCGGGCCGCGGGGCGCCTGCTGAAGCCCGAGCTGCAGGTGTGCGTCTTCTGCCGGAACAACAAGGAGGCGGTGGCCCTGTACACCACGCACATCTTGAAGGGACCCGACGGCCGCGTGCTGTGCCCGGTGCTGCGCCGCTACACCTGTCCCCTGTGCGGCGCCAGCGGGGACAATGCCCACACCATCAAGTACTGCCCGCTGTCCAAAATGCAGGCGGCCAAACAGCTCCGGCACGCCCGGACCGCGCTGGGCAAGAAGGCCCGCTAGGAGCGGGGCGCGCGGGGACTGGCGGGCGGCTTCGGCGCGGCGGGGACGCCCTGTACGTGTTTCTTGTAAGAAATATATATATATGTGGTTTTTAAGAAAATGGGATTCACCGCGAGATCCGACGGGGGCGGCGCTCGGAGCGGGCGGTGTCGCCCCCTGCTGCCCCCCGCTGCTGCCCGCCCGGCCCGGGGCAGCGGCCGCCCGCTGCCCGACGGGGACGGAAGGGGTCCGAGCCGCTCCCTCGGCCGCCTTAGAACCGTTCGCGTTTCTCGCTCGGTGCTCGGCAGCCCCTCCGCTGAATGGCTGCACCCGGGGCGGGGGAAGAACGGGACGGTGCCGCCCGGCTCCCTGTGCGTAACAGGGAGCGTTGGGGGAGGCCGGGAGGAGGGAGAGGAAAAGGACGGGAGGGGGCTGCGCCGTGAGCCCTTCCTGCGGGGGGCGGAGAGCGGGCCCCGGTGTGTTTGCGCCGGGCGGTTTCTGAGGAGACCCAGGCAAAGCGGAGCACGGTGCAGAGCTGTCGAGAGGAAGGTGATGCGTTTGTAAGGCTGAAGAGCGCGGCTTTAACTGGTTGCATGGGGGGAGGGATCCACCCGTGTGGTTACCGAGTAGCTTTCGCGTACACCGAACACGGGACGTAGCTCCGGGGAAGGGCTGAGTGCCGCCACAGGGCTGCGCCGCTCTCAAGAGGTAGGGAATTTGTTTTTATGGCAACTGAAGGCAGAAGGAGCAGCAGCAGAGCTGTGAGTCGCTTCGGAGCCCTCTGGAGCCCGGAGGCAGCGCAGAGGGGTTCTGCTGTGGATGGCTTTACCCGGAGTCACCTGGAGGGAGAGAAAGGCAACGGATCCTGATGGGAAAGGGAGCTGGGCAAGCGAGAAGTGAGGGCGTTGGTACCACGTACCTCGTGGGAAGCTGCCCAGCGGGATGGGAGAGTGGCAAGGAAGTGGGACAGGCAGGAGCGGGGTCAGGATGTGCAGGGTGGGCTGGAAGGGCTAAAGGTTCATTATTCAGAACTGCTGTTGGCTCGCACAGCTGCGAACAGGGTTGTGAATGGAAGTGCTCACTTCAGTCTTCATCAAATCGCTCCAGCGATGGCGTGAGATCTAGTTAGCAAATGTAAAGGGACTTGCATAAAATAACACCTCGCCGTGGCTGCAGCTGGCTGTATGGAGCTGCCTGTTCGTTGTGCTAGGTCCCAGCTGTGTGCTGTCTCTCGTGCTGTGGGGCTTGCCCTGCAGGTTCTCAGCTGGTAGAATTTAGGTGTGTTTGATTTTGTGATGTCTGTCTCCACCGCAGATTGGGATTGAGCTCCAGTGTAACGCTGTGGAAAAAAAAAAAATCTGTCTCTTAGTTAGCTTCTTGTGGGAATACTGAAGATGAGTATATGTGTTTTAATTCAGTTGACTGTTTATGGACACAAAAGCAAGAAAGGCGTAAGGAAAGTTCTCTGATGCTTTCCGAGGGGACGTTCTGCCAGGGCTGCGATACACCTGCCTCCCCCGCTCTGTAGATTAAGCTACTCCATAGCAACTGCCCCCATTGCACTGCCTGGGAGCTTGTCAACACCGCAGGATGTCTCCTTGCCTTGGATGCCGGCTCCGTCCTCGTGCAGCGCCTGTCCCTGCCTTCCACCTGGGAGAGAAGAAAGCTGCTCTTGTGATGGTGGCTCCAAGTCGTCCTGCTCTCCGTGTGCACCTGCCCTGCATGGCATCAGGCCTGGGAGCTGAGCCCCAGCACTAAGGTAAGGCAGCAGCAGTGGCTGGAGAGAGGAGCTGTGGGTGGGAGGGGTGCCAGCCTACTGCAGCCTGAACTCCTGGAGCCGCTTCTGAGCGCCAGCACACTCTGCAGCACCGAGCAGGCAGAAACACACCTGCTCGTGGTCACTTACAAGTCTGTTATGGTAGATACCGCTTATATAGAGACTGAGACAGCTTATGGTAGTAACCTAAAATCCTAGGAACAGCATGTGCCTCAATCTGCCACCTGACCACGTTGGAAGCATTACGTGCTCCACAGAAGATGTCTTGTTAAGCCTGATGCTGTTCTCATTTATTCTGCACGCATCTGCAGATCTGAAGATTCATGGCTGCCAGCTTGAACCAAGCATTTTGTCTTCAGAAAACCGCTTTATTACAGGGAAACATTCGTCACGCTATCAGTGATGGAATATTTTCTATGGTGATATTCTGATGAGGAATGAGCAGAGTACCAGGCAGCCTCAGGTGGTATTAGTCTGGGCAAAAAGCAGACTCCTCCTGATGGAAAACTCTTCAGATGTGCTGATAACTCACTTCTGCTCAAGTCGGGCCAGTGTGGTGCCTTTCAGCCACAGCTGTTCCTGGCATGGCAGCATGGGAAGAACTGGGTTCTTGTTATGCCACTAGCATACCTATGTTCTGTAACAATGCACGCTGCAGGGACTTGTGCCTGAGTAACAGGTTTGTTTTGAATCTGAATTTCACTGGCAGTCTAACTTTACTTTGTGGGTGGACAGAACTTACATTGTAGTTACAAAGGAAACTTGCTGTTCTATTTACTACTGTGGCCCTTTACTGTCATAGCACACTATCCCAGTGTCTCTATCCCAGCAGCGTGCCGGCCAAATTCCCCCCTTGCCAGCCCCTGTTGGCAGTAGGTGCAGGTTTCAGCTGCTGGATTTGCTCAGAGATGTCTGACCACTGTAGTTCTCTTAAAAAGATCAAGCAGTGAAATAAATACACGGACATGTCTGTGTAGCTCACATCTTTCAGGTGTTTCTCAAGCTGCCTGGACCTAAGCATTTAGTAATGTTGCCAACATATATAATGATTTCCATTTAAAAAGTTAAGAACACAGACTCTGGAACAGTTTCATCTGGTGCAGTTACCTTTAGCTCCATTTATCCCCATGCAAATATGGCTGTACAGATAAAATTCAGCATATATAACTGAAGATATAATAACTCCTTATAACTTATTGATGACTGGAAAAAAGCAAACGTTACACTGATGTTCAAAAAAAGCCAGAAGGAGCCATCTGAGAAATGACAGTCCAGATGATGTCATGATATCCTTGCACCCAAGTTAGGATGTTAGGGAAGAACCCAAGAGCCTTGGGTTCTTCTGACAGGTTAGAGGAGCGTCTCTCCTCTACTCAGCACTCAGGAGACCCCACGCTCCTGCCTCCAGTTTGTCCCCAGTACAGGGCAGCTCTTACCAAACTGGAGCAAATTCAGCAGAGCACCGACAAGACCACAGGGGCTGGAGCCTGTGGGCAGGAGGCAGGGCTGGTTCAGATGGGAGCAGGGGAACTTTGGGGGAGTCCTGCCAGCTGCTAGCAAGTAGCCCAAGGCCATTGTAAAGCCAGGCTTTTACAGCACTGTGTGGGCAGTGAGATGAGAGGCAACAGGTAAAGGCTGAAAAGATATTTAAGCTTTTTCACTGTGGGAGCAAAACAAGCACTCCTTGGAGCTTTTCAAGACCAGCCTGAGTAAGTGTGGTTTGGAGTAACGTGATGTGACAGATGTGACAAGGAGTGGGACCAGAGCCCTCCCAGGATCCCATTTAACAGGCGCTACTCTGTGATCTGCTGCCACCAAATGCTGCAAGTAGAGCAACAGGTGCCTGAACAGCAGCCACAGCCTGCTACTCCAAATCCAGGAGGTGGCAAAGATGCCATTCTCTTGTGCCATCCTTTGTGGGAGCATATGATCACTGATTTTTGTTTAGAAAGCACTAACTATGAGGGAATTCTGGAACTCGGCAAATGAAGTGACAAGCTCCAAAGGCACAAGCTCCTGGCCCTCAGGTTGGATGGCCTAAGAGCAAAGTTCTCCTGAGAAACGAGTAGGACCTGGAAAGGGCAGGAAAAGGACAAGAAGAGAAGCACTACAACTTTTGTTCACACACAGTAATATTAAGCAAGGTTTAACTCAGGGAGTAACTAGCCTTTGTGTTCTTACATTCTCCTTCAGACAGTACAGAAGCAGGTATGCACACACAAAACAACACTTGAACAGCTCTTCTACATCAAAGCACGCTGCAGGAAGTTACTAAAAAGTCAAGATGCTGTAGAAGCTAATTCCATAAGTTGTTTATTTATCATTGAAGGAACACACAGCAGCAAGTTCTGTGTTGGCTTCAGTATGACCGGATAGTTAATTGTTATTCTGCATCCCAAAATCAAAGTCAACACAGCCATTACTACAAATCACTGTTTTGGAAAGGGAAAGAATTTACCCTGAAGACAAAGAATTGGGGGAAAAAAATCCAACAACTTCTCCAAAACCACACATTTTAAATATGACAATATTTATAAATCCTTGAAAGGCATGAATTATCCAGTAATGGAAAAGCAGTTGTGCTATTGCAACAGAAAATACATAGCAATATGCTTACCAAAACACTTAAATTGTAAAAGCTTGGAGTTCTGTGTCTGCACACTGCAGCAGTATACATTACTGGAACAATGACCGCAACATGGCTTCGTAGGCTTTATGTATTCAAGTAAATCTACAGAAAAGATCCCAGTGTAGCTAATGCTCATAATGTGTATTGTATTTAATTCAAATTTAAACAACTTACTGAATTCAGATGCTAAAACATCTCCCAAACTGCCTGCCCTCAAAGACTGTAAAAAGAGGGGGAGGGTTACATTTTTTTTTTCCTTTTTCATTTTTTGGCAAATTATGGAAATTGATCCAGCTCTGCTTTTCCACTAATTCCACTGTGTGAACCGAGGCGTTCTCAAATGCATGTTCAGCAATAATACCCCATTCCAAATTAAGACAGACTAAAAATATAAGGGTCAGCTTGTTTTGGTGTGAAATAGAGGCATTACTCAAGACTGCCTGCTTCTTTTTATTTTAGCAACAAATGATTTTGAAATTTCAAAAACTGGCGTTCAATTTCCAACCTTCTGCTGTGAGTTTTGTGCATGATCAATCTATATGAGTAAGTAATTCAAGCTCATGCTTTCGTGTTACCTCAAAACATTTGTTAAAGAATTCCCATTCAGAATGTTTATAAGCACAAATATAATCTGTGGATTCGATCAAATCAAAGCTAAAACATTGGTTAAACTGTTTTGATATTCGCTTAGCGTCGTACAGTGGTCCACCCTTCTTCATCTGTCTCATTTTTAGTACGACGAATGGGCTCACGCTCCTTTTCTGTTTTCCAGGACCCCTTCTCCTTCTCCCCATCTCTCTCTCGATCTTTTGATGCTGACGGGGGAGCAGAAGCTGGAACAGCAGCAGGAGCTGATCGCCGAAATGTTTCCCGTTCTTCCACTCGTTCTTCTCTCCTATCGTCGGAACGCCGCCATGAGCTTGCTGCAAACACAGAAGACATTAAAACCACTTGTTGTCACGGTCAACCAGCAGCCTGCAAGAGTTTAAACAAACAAGCCTAGCACTGACAGTCTGAGTTACGGATTCTCAGCCTTGCCAAGAGTTAATACGACGATGACAGCCAAATGCACAGCTTAATTTTATAATGAAGTAATGGACAGGAACTACTCGTGCCTCTTAGAGATTCACGATTGCTGTCAGCAAGTGAAGTGTCGTTTTTAAAGCACAGTAACTGCAATAAGAATGTTCTAGTGATGTACATGGCTTTACAATGTAAAATACATCCTTATATTATCAGAATTAAAAGCACAAAAGCATCTCTTTAGAAATGATTGAAAAATATGTAGGTGTTCAGTGTCTCGACAGCCTTTTGCTGTTCAGCATTCTTGAACTCAGAGGTAGACGTGACACTGGATTACACAACTCCCCCCATACTAGTCTTCAGCATTCTTCACTATATGAAGAATTGTTCATTTCCACCAAAAAGAGCTTAAGAATTATACCCCAGCTATGAATGAACAAAGCAGTGTCAAACACCAAACCAGACGATCAAACAATAAAGCAGTTCTTGATATATTTTATAGGTAGATGTATATATCTCCCCACACTGGGAGCCCTCAACCTTTCTGCCAGCTGAAGTCCTGTAAGGTGTGTTCTCTTCCAGTGCACTCTGCCATGAGCTGCATGACAGCACCCATGTTCAGGGAGCACCAGCGCTCAAGGTAGAATGCAAATGGAATTCTGAACCTGAGAACTCCAGAATGGGAAGATGTGGTATCTCAGGCTAAATGTCTTTGCTGTTACTGGTTCGGTTTTTTTTGTTTGGTTGGTTCGGTTTTTTTAGGAGACAGCAAAGTATAAATGAATGTACATAATTAAAACTCATCAATGTACAAAGTTAAAGTAGGTTATTCATCAAAAATAAATACCACTAATAGCGTGAAACCTGTAAGGCCTTATTTGCAAATATTTCTCTCAGTTTTGAGAAACGAGCCAGAAATTACTTTGTGGGGCAGCTCTCTTGATAATGGAATGATAAAAAAAATTCATTCACCTCAAATGTAATGCTACAGCGATAACTGGAGACTTAAAGTGTTTTCATTCTACTGCAGATCTGAGCTGCTACTACGATAGAAAAGAGCAGGACTGAAAATAAGACTCATGGAGAATTTCTCAATTATACTACTGCTTCTTTGTGTTATGTTGTTACATACAGGGTGTTTAAGTGGCTGGGAAAAAAAAAAAAACATTTATCACCTTTAATCATGTCCTAACACTGCCAGAATAACATGGGGGACCTGTAATAATGGCGAGCCTTTAGAACAATAAAATAAAACATACGTTCTTCACGGTCGGATCTGGGGGGAGGTCCTCTTCTGAGTGGTGGTTCTCTGTCATCAGCGCGGCGATCTCTCATGTCACGGCCACCTCTGTCCCATTCTTCACGACGACTTGAATCCCTCCAGCTAGATGTCTCCTCAGCTGGTCCTCTTCTCCAACCAGCATCATCCCTTTTGCCATTCAAAACAAGAAATAAGATGAAATGTTAATGTTTTATCTTCGCTACAGAAAGAAGTGATGATGACACGGATGTTTTCAGGTCCAGTGGGTCTCTATTTAATATGCTGACTTCCAAAATCTATTCTGGAGCTTAACATGAAATAGGAAGTACAGGGGAAAAAACACAAAATATTTAAAAACAGAAAAGCATCCGGGGATTCACTCTGTTAACATCTTAAAAACAACGAACCACTACGCCATTATCCATTTACTACCTTCAAGAACTCAATCTCTTACACACCCACCACAGCTCATTTCACTGCGCGATGTCATATTCTTCCTTAATTAAACAAAGGAGTCAAACCTGGGACGCCTGTAGCGATCCTCTCGATGCTCAAAATCCCTGTCTCTGTCAAATTCCCGGTCTTTCTCGCTCTCGTCGCGATCTTTGTCCCTGTCCCACTCGCGGTCTCCAGGAGGCCTGGAGTCTCGGGGAGGCCCCCAGCTGTCCTCACGGGCCTTCTCGCGCTCCCTCCATCCCCCTGTAGGCAACAAAAAGTCAAAGGGATTTATCACCAACTTCTGATCCCCCTACAGACAAAGGTGCGTTGACTTCTCTCCCATAATCTGTTTTGTCACGTGGCTTGGATTTTTTTTTAATAGGAAAAAGCTACCGGAGTGCAAATATAAGGACCTGTGACAGTGTTGGTACTGGTTTGGATTACAGAATTAATGTCTACTTTAAAGAGTTGATGTGGCACCTGTAAAAATGTAAAATAAAAATATGGTAAAAATATAAATGTGAATGAAAAAAGAACAGCAACAAATTCAAATACAATCAGAAACAAGTAACAGTCACCAACACTGCTACTTTGGATTAGAAATAAACCACACAGGAACCGGATCGTAGGACAATTCAGGTTGGAAGGGTCCTCTGAAGGTCGTCTAGTCTAAAATCCTACTCAATGGAGGATGTTCAAAAAAAGTATGGTAAAAATAGGAAACAAGAAAAAAACCTTATCAAAACCAGACCCACATGAATGATGCAATGACGCATCAAAATCCTTCCTAGCAGATTAATTTCAGATAGGGCAGGGAAAGAGATCAAGGCACACTCAACTAGTGAGAATGTTCCTCCCCCACCAAAGTATTAAACCTGTATATCTTGTTCTTGCATATAAGTGAATACCACCATTACTACGTGACCTTTAGATACAATCCAGGCAAATAATAAGTACTGGTGATTTTGGCCATGCACGGTTTGTTTAATTGAACCAAATGAAAAGGATTAATTATCCTAAGTAAAGGAAAGTCCACGTTAGCAGAACTACTCCAGACATTTTCAGAGATGATTCTCCCATCTCTGGTGTCAAATATATCACACCCATTATCTGCTGGTCTAACCACGCTTTGGAGGAAAAATTACTGTATTATTCTGCATTACCTGGTTTACCAAATGGTCTCCAAGGACCTGGCCTTGAATCTTCACTGCTACGCCACGGCCCCCTGTCGTCATCTCGTCTGGAGAGTCTGTCGTCATCTGCGTTACGCCACGGTCCTCTGTCGTCATCCAGCCCTCGCCTGGGACCCCTGTCGTCATCCAGCCCACGCCTGGGACCCCTGTCGTCATCTGCAGCGCGCCAACTGCCTCTGTCGTCATCTGCGCTGCGTCTAGGGGGTCTGTCATCATCCAGCCCACGCCTGGGTGGCCTGTCATCATCTAACGCCCGTCTGGGTGGCCTGTCATCATCCAGCCCACGCCTCGGTCCTCTGTCGTCATCTGCTGCGCGCCAACTGCCTCTGTCGTCATCTAAGCTGCGTCTAGGGGGTCTGTCATCATCCAGCACACGCCTGGGTGGCCTGTCATCATCCAACGCACGCCTGGGCGGTCTGTCATCATCCAACGCACGCCTGGGTGGCCTGTCATCATCCATTCCACGCCTGGGACCCCTGTCATCATCTGCAGCCCGCCAGCTCCCTCTATCATCATCCAAGCCACGTCTGGGAGGCCTGTCCTCATCCAAACCACGTCTGAGCGGCCTGTCCTCGTCTCCTTCACGCCGAGGTGGTCTGTCTTCATCCCCTTCGCGCCGAGGTGGCCTGTCCTCACTTGATTCCACAGAAGGCCGTTCTTTTTCCTCTGCAGGACCTCGTCGGGGCAGATCATCCCCTCTCCGAGGCAGATCATCGCTTCGTCGGGGCAGATCATCGCTTCGTCGGAAAGGTCTTTCATCATCTCTTGCTTCTCCTCGGCGCCAATCTCTGTAAAACCACAAGGAATAAGCGAGTAGAAACTGACATCTAGAACAGCTCTACATATAAGACAGTGTTGCTGACTCCCATCAAAATCACTTCTGAATACCTGATATATGGTTGCAAGTACATTTACAGAGCTTGCAGTTTTCAAATTGCCTTAAGTGCCATACGAAAGTGATAGGTCAGCTCCCCTACAGATCCAGTAAATACTGACCAGTTTATTATTCTTTTAAACATTACAGCTGCTTAGTAGTCTCCTTTGGCCATCTACTGCAATACAACACAGAAGGTGGTTTTGCTTCCACATCAAGCCTAATTTGACAAACTCTGTATCTCAAAGAACTCGTATTAAAAATAAAAACCACAATCATGAAGTATCCCCCATCTTCACAAACACACCAACTCCAAATTCCCACCCCCATTTTCACAGATGATGGCACAGTTTCAGCTCAACAGACTGGTGATGCTCTCACTGACAAGCATGCAGAACTGAGTACAGGGACAACTACTGCTGCCCACCTGCAAGCAGGGTGCAGGCTCTGGCAGACTAAGAGGACTTATAGGGATTCTCCTCACTAGGAGGTAGGAGGGATAAAAAGTACTGGTGAGAGTTTTCACTGGGCTTACTGAGTCATCAGTTCATCTTTAGAATACACTTGGCTTCGTAACACTGAAAGGATCAGACATTACTGAACAGTAGTTAGAACCTTCTGCCTTGTCACTCCCCTGGAGACAGTATTTAGCTTAATGCCCACAGAAGTCATGGTAAGGAAAAGACTAAGAGCACTGGAATATGCTGATCACCTGGAATCCTGTACTCTGGGGATTGCTGCACAAGACAGTTGGCTGCTCTGTAACTGTGAGGATTTGTGTCCTAATTTTACATGCATGTCAGACCTGCTCCATGAGAAATCAATGCCTGCCAGACATTTTTTAGCTGCAAGCTAATGCATTAAATCTGAAGCATATAAACAGATGCATTAAACGCTTCTGCAATACGTAAGTAAAATGCTTCACCTGAGTTTCATGCCATTTTTGATGTTGCAATTCAAGAGAAAGTGGATCACTACCAAGAGCAACACAGCTTTTAAAGAAAGCTTGAAACACTACTTTGTTTGTCAAGAGATCTTATTCCACTACATTAAAAGAAATTACTACAGGGAAACAGTAAATTGATTAGCTTCCACAGTCAAAGTAAGCTATAATGGATTTAAATTGCTGCACTGGAAATTAAGGTTAGACATTTATAAATATCTGTCTGTAAGCCTAATCAAGCAATGAAATATACTGCCAATTAGAACAAGCAGTGGTATTTCCATCAACACAGGCTTTTAAGAACAACTAGACATGTTTCTTCAGAAATATTTTAAGCACAATTCATCCTGCTGTGAAGCAGAGGGACAGACAAGTTTTAAAGATCCTACTTTCTACAACTGTACAAGCAGTCTTCATTATTATTGAATGTATCCCAAACATCCAAAAGCATAGATGTGATCAAGCACTTTTAAAATAGCTTTCAAGACACTCAATTTTGACTTTCTTACAATAATTGTCAGTTTTCTAAATGGAAAATCTCTAGGAACTCTCCATCTTTTCAGTGTGTATTTCTGCAATTGCCACCAGTGTTTCAGGGGGGCAGAAAATTATTACCTAGAAAAGAACCCAAGTAAGTTTATCAGATGTAGAAGGCATCAGCCAGCCTTCAGGTATCTAACCTAAACAGAAAAGGAACATCATCTGAATGCAGTTGTGAGACAGAATCTCTTGTTTTGAGATTCTTAAAAGCGATTAGAAGGTAACTTAGAGAAATGTAAAGGCATGAGATATTACGGTTAGTGCAGCTTTAAAAAAAAAAAGAGAGCCCACACATACTGAGCCCAGTCATCACCTTTCCACTGGTGCTCGTCGCCATTCAGATTCCGTCTCGCCACTTCTTCTCCAGGAGCTTTCAGACTCCCCCCTGTCACCCCAACGAGACTCCTGTATGTCAAAGGGAAGTAGGAATATCCTCTTGAATACTTCAAAATAAAGATTTCCAGTATTTAAGTTATGCCTTCCACAGCATAATGTGCCATTAAAAAAATCATTTGTTACGCTGTAGAGAATACTGACCTATCAGGAGGTTGAATAACTGAACATTATTGTTCATAGTAACATTAGGATCCCTTTGTGCCACACACTTTACTAACAAGGTAGGAGGATACACGAAGAGTTAATGCACTTATTCATAAACTTCTTAGTGTATGAACAAAAGGAGAAGAGTTAACACACAAAGATGCTTTACAAATTTCACTGTCCTGTAGATAACAGTAGTAGGAGTGAATATATAATCTCTTTGGTTTTCAGCTTTCTAACCAGATCAGAAAAAGTAACAGAATAGATCATAAGCTCTCTGTAGCACAGACCATTTCGTCCTGGGTTTACACAGCACTTAACACAAGACCTTAAGGCACAAAACAGTTAAGGTATTTTGATTCACCCACATTGCTTAGAAACAGGGCAGAGGAACAACAATTCCTTTTTTTTAAATAAAGGTTCAATGTCTTTCCCAATTGCTGGGCAAAATCAAACCATTTATGCTACTTCTAATGCAGTCATTTATTCCTGAATTCCACCATGAGAAACAAATTAGATAAGCCGTGTAAAATAACTGATTTCACATCATCAGACATACGTACAAAATGTTTGAAACTACCTTTTCAAAAGTGTTTCAGTTTGGCAAAGTTCACACTTCCATGTAGGGAAATAAACTGGCCAGGCCAGATCTCACACATCCACTAGTCTGAGTACCTACTCAAATGTTTCTTACAGTCTTGTATAAAGGATCCCAACAAACAAGAGCGAACAAAGAAAGAATTCCAAAACTGCAAATGGCATTTTTCAAGTGGCATAGGTATCTTTCTTAGAATCTGTGTCAGTTTTTCCATACTGTCAAGTGCCCGTGGCTAAGAATACTTCTTACGTGGCCAAATACCAGTGAAGTGAAGCATTCATTAAATAAGGACAATGGCTACGGTGGATGGAATTTAATCTTTAATTTCTTCAATTTCTCTTGCTGTTAAGGTTTGAAGAAGTGGGATTTTAGAAGGCTTGTTATGCTTATAAAACCATAAGCATTTTATTTGTGAAATAACTTCTGCTTTGTTTCCTGGTGGATTGCTATAATGATATTCCCCAACACCTACGTTTGTAAAAGGGAAGCTACACACACCTCTCGTTTTTATTTCATTGCACAATTCTTATAAAATAGAAAGCTAGACTTTTACGTTTAGACTGGAATTTTCTTCCAATACCTACTCTAATTTGTGACTGGCACGAGTCATTACACGTGCTCCAAATATAGCTCTCCTGTTTTATTTGTGTTAATTTATATTCAATATTCTTTTTAATCTTTATTCATTTAGCTCTTGAACAGCTTGGTGACCTTTGCTCAACTTTACTGCAAAACTACAGATACAAGATCCCGACAGAGAGCTGAAAATAAGTGACATTAACAATTTAACTACTAAACTAGTCACACCATAACTTAAAACTTTTAAAACTCTTATTTTACAGTCAATTGTCAACTTTTTCCACATAATCTACAGAAAAAAAAGAGCGGCCAAGAGGAAAATCAAACCTGCAAGTATTTACCTACCTTTCTTGAAAACGGGTCATCCAGACCTCTCCGTTCTTCTTCTCTGCGACGTTCTCTCTCTTCTATCTCCATTTCTCTTTGACGTTTCTTCTTCTCTAGTTCTTCTAGCTTTTTGACACGTTCCTGGTATTCCCGCTGCTCCTGCTCACGTTTCTCACGCTCAATGCGCTCCTTCTCCTCACGCTCTTCAGAGTAGGATAAATAAATAGAAGATATTAACATCTATACTACTTTGCTGTACACAGAGAGGGTTTACAAAAATACAATCCTTCCCCTTTGGATCCTTAAGCGTACAACTCCATCCAACTAAGCATTTCACAGAACATGCTTAACCACAGAACAGGTTTTCTAGAAGCATCCTAATTCCAAAGCAATAGGAAAAGAATCCTTGACACATTCATGAACCTGACACCTTGAACAATAGCTTCTAGCTAGGAAGAGAAGAAAGGTTACTTAGATGTACTGGCCATACGTGGGCAAGCTAAAATGCCAGAAACTACATCAAGTATGGTAGAGGATTCCTTTTTTAGAAGCAGTCGAAGAAAAAAATCAGCAAGTAGCATTGTACGCATGATACTCAGAACTTCAGGATTATTATTTTTTTTTAAATATTGCATGACTGTGAACTCAGATATAAGAAAAGCTTCATCCAAGGGGCAATCACATTCTCAATTATACCTTTAAGCAGTTGTTCTTCTCGTAATCTTTGCTCTTCTTCCTCCTTCTCTCTGTAGTAAGTAATGCGCCTTTCTTCCTTGCGCTGCTTCTTGCGTTCCTCCAAACGATTGCGCCTCTCTTCTGCTAACCTTTCCTGGAACTGTTTGAGTTTATCCTGAAATGTAAAAAAAATACACATAAACATTAAAAGTTCTGGTAGTTTCAAGAGCTGAACACAAACACAAGTTGCTAAATAAAGCTGCAGAGAAACACCAACCAACTGCAGTGTATTAAATGTGCTCAGCTAAAAATCAACTATGTTTCTGTTTACCATTTTAACCTTCTGGAAGAAACTTGATAGAAGTGAATATACTCCTAACGCATACAACCAGTGTTCACAATTTTAGTCCTTTATTTGCTTCTTCTGGAAAGTAAATACATTACCTGGTAACTGACCTCCCTAAATTACCCACACTTATAGCAGAGAATCATAGGCACAGTTTTTTCCCTGCCCTCTTGCTCTAACTCATTATCAAATTTGGCAAACAAATTGCAACTTGCAGCACCAAATGCTATCAAAATAATTCCCAGATTCAAAGAAAAAGGTAAAAAACAGGCAAGTATTTCTACATATTTCTCACCTTCAGTATTATTTTCAATATGCCATCACCACAACAAGCCCAAGTATTTCTAAAGATACAGCTGGCTTGCTCGTATGCTACAATGATCTCTTACTAATCGTATTAAAGAAAAAAAGGTATTTTTAGGTGCTTACTTTCCATAAGCTGTTACAGAAGTTGACAAAAATGTTAAGTGATAATACCTAGGAATGGGTGCGGGAATATCTGTTCTTAATCAAAGCAATAAATGAACTATTGCATCATTTTGAACCACTGTGGATTCTAATTTGCAATCTTCATGAAGAATCACTGAGTCACCAGTTGATCTCCCTAGCTCAAGAGAAATGTTTTATTACAATACCATCTCTTGCGTACCTCATAAACCGTTCGTCGCAATGCTTTGAGCCTGGCTTCAAACAAATCTCTATCCTCCAGCATCCTTGAGAGCCTGTTCTTATGCTCAAGGGCTTTCTCACGCTCCAGTTGCAAAGTGGTGATCTAAAGAGATAATATAAAAAGCAATATGAAGGAAAAGCTTACTATATATTTGCATTTGTTCTACCTCAGCTGCTATTCAAATTACATCTTCTTTCAGATTCGAGTCAAAAGATATTGCACAATAAAATTAGAAAATTAACAGAGTTTTTCACACCAATTTTTTCCCTTCTTTTCCGGGGTGAAGCCAGGAAAAAGAAAACAGCACGAAACTGCTATTTTCATTCACAGCTGATGGATTTTATTACCTGAATAAAAAAGTTCTTACCCTCTCCTCCTCCTGTTGCTCCCACAGCTCCATATCACGCACTCTTTGCTCCTCATAGGCTGTCTTTATTAGAGGAATCTCTTCTAAGCGCTTCGCTCGTTCAAAATAGTCGATCTAAATAAAGACAGCATACTCTTAGAAAGTCAAAAAGCGAAGACCAAATGTGGAACACACACTCTTCAGCATCCTGCTGAGAAAATCCCAATTTCTCCAATATATATGTCATTATTATATAAATATGTTTGAACAGATCAAAGCCCCACCTAAAGAAACACCTGACTTTAGCATCAGCAGCTAAGTACATTCCTAGGAAAAGATGCAGTAGAGGCAGGCATGTGTACCATACTCCTCCTAAGTCTCCCATCATCAACAACTTTCAGCTCCAAGGATTTCCCGAGACAAACTTTTTCCATTTAGCAGGCAGTACATTTCTCCTCCTGTCCTACTAAAATCAAAAAACCTTTCATACACAGCATACTTTGGAAAGAAATCCTGTGGATCAATGGCTCACACAATGAAGGCCCCTCTTGTACCTACACATAGGCAGACTGCTGCTATGTCCTTACTCCAGAAATCTTTGAGACGTAGTGGTACGAATTTACAAAGTCATTTCTCAGACAGAAGCCAATCCATACCATTAACAATTTCTGCTTTTCTCATTTCGAATTTCCACTTAAACTATCTTCTTTTTGAGATAAAGGAACTAGAACTGCACATGACACTCAAGATGGAGAAGCCAGATCTCACTATTGACAACGAACGTTAAGTCTATAGACAATCATTTAATATGTAAAGATTAAGATTGGTTGATTTTATTTCCTACTTTCCCTACACAAAATACTTTACACCTAAACTGAACTTCATTTAAAGACTTTGTTTCATCCCACCACTAAGTTTTCTTTAAAAGCTTTTGGTGAAGAACTCTGGATTTTTGTGAGTTGCACTTAACAGCTTCCCTGGGGAGCCTGTTCTAGTGCTTAATCACCCTCCCAATGAAGAACCTTTTCTTAATATCCCACCTGATCTTCCCTGATGAAGCTGTGAGACAACGCCTTGCTGCCCATCACTAGCAACCAGAAAGAACAGTGCATCTCTCTCTGCTCCCCCTCATGAGAAAGTACTCGCAACTTTCAAACATCAAGTTGGTTTTAGGTGAACTGAATTGCCAACAGTATCATACAAACTCTGTTTCAGTCTTGGAAACATGTGGGCAAGTTTCACCTAGCACAGGTCATACACTTTTATTTACTCTGACAGCACATTCCCCATATTTGCAGTCATGCAAGTTTCAGGTAGACTCTCTTCTATGAACTCTAACAATGGAATTTCCTCTGCTTTAGTTAGGACTAACACAATTAATTAATTTAGGTCCTCTAAAAGCCTCCCCTTCCCTGAGCATTTAATTTTCTCTGAAGACTCCTCAAGTACAAGCCTTCCCAAATAAGACCCAGTTTACACATAGCTTAAGAGCCTAGTTTCAAATTAACTCAAATAATTAAAATAGATTTGTCCATTGATACTAGGAACTCCGTTGGTTTCTCATGCATTTACTTTCTTTTGTTAGCTTTATACATAACATTTTGAATATCCGTACATTTTATATGCAAACACACAGTTCACAACCACTAACATAAGTGTTGTACAGACACAGCTTACCACCCTTACTACTTTGTACCTTTTTCTCCTGATTTTTCAGTCGTTCCTGAAGTTCCTTCTTTTCTTTCTCAAGCTGTTCCACTTGTTTAGCCATAATGAAGTCCGGATCCAATTCTTCAAGATCCTGCAGCCAAGTACAGTTATCAATGCAAAATGAAGCAAGCAGTACTTCTGTCACAAATGTGGATTTGTTCATTTAAGTCTAACTTAACTCTAACTTGTACACAGATTTGCTTCAGAAGCATTCTCAGCTTCTTTTCATCTCTCTCATGACACCTGGGTAATTCCTGTTTTATTTTTAACGCTCTCTAAAACATTTGTATCCTGATTCCTAATTGAGACACAGTCCAGGTACAACAAAACAGAACCTGAATGTCTTTCACAGATCAGATACTGTTTGAGCAACAAGGGGGCTTTAAGCAACAGCTGGACTTTACTCCAGGTCAAACAGATCCTACCCAAACTCAGTATTAAGGTTTACTTACGCTGTTGAACAAATTAACATTCAAGCGCCAAACTGGCAGTCTCATTTCTAAGAGATTGTTTGTGAGACCTATCAGTACAATAGTAAAAGCACAAAACATTCCTCAGTGCTTCAGTAACAAGCTTCCTACCTCAATATCAATATCTTTAAACGCTTTGGCTCCCAATTCAGTCTTCTTAATCTGCTCCAAGCGCTCCCGAACAGTCTTCTTTTTGATTTGTTCATGTTCTTGCAGGATACGTTCCTTTTCTCTTTCCTTTGCCTCCTGGCGCAGCCTCTCCTCCTCAGCCTTACGGACTTTCTGTAGCTCTGCTTCACGCTGTTCCAGTTCCTCTTTTTCACGCTGAATGTTCAAACTTTCGAGGCGCTCTTTTCTTTCTTCTATAGTCTGACGACGTGCAAGAATACGCTGATGTTCCTTCCTTGAATTCTTTAAGAAGGCAGTGACTGCGAGCTGATGCTGTTCTTCCTTCTCTTGCTGGATGTAAATTGAGAATAAGACAATGGCGTATGTAGCATCTCTTCAAACAGGCAGAAAGTGTAGCAAATGCTTCTCAAAGAAATCTCAAAATTAGTTTTATTCCCCATATTTGCCAGCTGGATGGAAATACAACTGTAGTGCTAAATCTAACCACGCATCCCAATGGCATACAAGGTAGCATCAATTCAATAGAACCACGTGCAAACGGAGCTGAAACTTGCCTGTATCAAACAATATTCTGCAGCACATCTATTTCAGGTATGATATTTTCACACTTTGTTCAAAAATACTGCACACAGGTGTTAGTGATAGTTAGGAGTCTATATCTGAAAGTTATTTAGGGAACCAGTCTTGTTTCTCTCTACATATGTTAGCAAGTAGAGCAGCATGTGTGTCATATTTCAACAAGAGCTCCCTTGTTTTTAATGTTGAGAGATTTTTAAACATTCAAACATAAGAGAGAAGTATCAAAACTGACACGAAATGCTGTCTTACAAGATGAGAAAAAAGAATCTGAATCAAGTCATTTTAATTAAATTATGAGAAGCACTCAATTGCATGTAGACTGCTCTTTAAGCATCCTTCTGGCCACCCCATAAACTCTCCTTCAGAGTATTTATATGGTTCTTTGTAGAGATTCACACTCTAGACATGAAGAGGTATGGTTGTGCCAGCTGAGGGAGCTGCCCATTTTAATCACTCCAGGAAGCAGCCAAGGACTCACAGCATGCATTCAGTCATGCTGCCTGTGAAATGTGAGCTAGCTCTGAGGTATTTTTAGCAATCTGCCACTTTCAGGGCATTAAACAAAAACACTGGAACATCCATACTTTGTTGCGCTTAAAAATAGATGAGGGTGCCAGAAACACAAAAATGAGAAACACGAGGTATTGTAATAAATTTGACAAAAATTTAGATCTTTCTAAACAGTTAAAGAGTGAAAGGCTTTTATGTGAATAGTGAAGAAACTTTAAACTAACAATTTATCTGAATAAAACCTTTCCTATGGGAAAGCTCACATGGATATAAGCACTACTAAATAGTTACCATATGTTCAAGCTAACACAAGCAAGCTAGTATTAAGTGTCATGATACAGTCCTACTTTGTGCACTTATTTTAGGAATATAACTTACTATTTCCAACTTGGATAAAAGCATCTGGAATGAACATCTTGCTCTCAGTCTTTTTCTCAATATGGAAAAGTTCTTCTACATATTAGCTACAAATATCTTTCTTTCGTAAACATACAGCACATGGAAAATTTACCACTCTTTTAAAAAGAAGTGAAGTTTTAAACTTGCCCCAATCAAAGCATGCTGGAATTCCCACAGTGTGATTTACACCTTGCTCCTACAGGGCTCTGGAGAACCTGAAATGCGAGCTCGTCAGCAAGTCTGACCTTGAAGCCAACAGCCCCAGGGAGAGACAAAGACAAGTCAGTGTTTCAGTTGTGGGATCTTTTGGTTGTGCTTTTAGATTCCACTAGGAAGTCACATTACAGGTTCTTCACAACACTTTTGCCAGAAAGAACAAAGAAAGCAGGCTCCTGCATTTTCAAAAACGCATGCAACATTTTAAACAAGTCTTAGTTCTGTGGACCCATCTATGGCTAAGTTACTGTACAGTGTATTCTAAACTTGATATATGCAAAACCAGCCATTTAAATTGAGGCCTCCTGCATTCATCTTGACACTATTTTAGTTATGACCAAACACTGACTAGCTGGGTGCATTTAGGAATTACTTGTTCTTCTTCGTAAGCACAAATAGACTTGTATAAGAAAAAAAAAGTCTGAAAAAAAAAAAAACCAAGGAAAAGACACATCTAACTTCAGAAAATGTATTAATTAAAATATAAGCTGGTAAAAAATATCAAGTTCTTAGCTTTAGTTTCTACTTAAAGTACAGGTATATAAATGGAGCTCATTACTACTGACAAGCTGTATCAGAGAGCGTCGCAATGCTTCGAAAAATGGAGCAACACCCATCTGAAAATAAGCTAATGGACCAAAGCAGCAGCTCTGTCTCCTCGGATCTTTGCAGTGCCACATCAGCCATCAGACAGCTCAGTGACTTTCCGATGTCAAGGAAAGGCAAGCCAAGCAACTTTCTGCTGTGATGTTCAAGTACGATATAACAAATTCAAATAAGTTTATTTTGCTAAACCAAAAAATGTAGATCTACAAGAACGGGTTAGTATGTAACAGAAAGATACTCCGTCATTAATAGATGCCTTCATGTTACAATTCATTGGTATATATTAGCACCTCAAGGACACGTTGTTTCTGAGGAGAAGGGACAACAGCATTGCTTGTACTGCACTGAAAGCAGTTCACTGGAAAGAGCAGTTTATCACACAGGCAAAAATTAACACAAGGCTGTGTAAGCGCAACCATTAAATACAACGTTTAGGAGAAATGTTAGAATTTGTCAGTATTTTCAGAAAATCTAGCATTACTTACCAGTAAGTGAGGGGGCTTAATGACTGCAAGAGCCTTGGCCAGAGCTGAGGACATAGCAGTCAATTGATTTCTGATTTGCTCGGAAGGCATGCTCTGTAGCTGAGGGCCCAGTGGAGCATCTTCTCTAGTACAGTAATTCAAATCTGAGCCAAAACTCAGTGTCCGGGTAGTATGGTCAAGGCGAACCTTTGCAAAAAAAAAAAAAGAGATTGCATTATTAACTGCTCTTAACTAATTTCTGGGTTGCTGTGCTCATGACCAACGCAAGTCAACAAGAGCACAAAGTAGGAATTAAAAAGAAGAACACTGAATAGAATCTTGCTTTATTTGCGTGTTTTATTTAAGAACGGTCACTGGAAGGTGCTGAACTTTCAAAGATTCTCCACTTTGGCAAAACAGGAAATAAGAATCTCTTGAAACAAGACAGTTCCAATTCATCTACAATGTCTGCTGAAGTTGTGTTAAATGGAATGAATTAACTCAGCTTAAGATAAAACCTAAATGGACAATCTGAACAAAAAACTATTTGTATCTCTTCATCAACTTAAAACATTTAATTACAGGCTGTTGTCCGTTCAGTACAGGCAACCTGAGCAACAAGGCAATCTTCAAGAGCAACTGTCAGTTTTTAATGTTGCCACTTGCCTTTTCATTCCAGTTTATCTCCATATAACAAAACCAGCTACGTCCCTTGTGTTCAATGTCCACCAGCTCCTTTTCTTCCAACGTAACACCCACAAATCATACAGCATTTCACAGTGTCTTCTGACAGCACTTACTTGTAAGTCACAATGTCTGGCTGCATCTACAATGCTACGTTCCAGCTGGAAGGCATCAACAAAAGGAACCAGGCTGGCCAGACGAGAAAATTCAATGCTTTGATAAATCTGGGCCACCTTCACATGAAAACAAACATCAGGTATTTTTCCTCATTAAAAAGACATCAGAAATAAAAAGGTGGTAAACTATTAAATCATCAGTAAATTAAGGCATGCATATTAATACAATTGCAAATACTCTTTTAGGATTTTTTTTTTCTGTACTGAATCCAAATGTAAGCTAAGAATAAGTGCCATTACTAAATGGCTTCTTTGTATGAAGGAGACTGGCAGCAGTAACTACGTACAGCTAAGCTGCTAATTAGCCTTCAAATATTTCTTTAGCACATCAGAAATAACTCTGCTCATCACTTGCAATGAAAGCAGGTCAATGAAATGTGCATTCTATAAAACTTTTACGAAAATAAAAAACCAACACCCAAATCTTATCCCAAAAGATTTTAAGACACACATTACCTTAAATAAAACTTCACAGACCCCTCAGGAAGAAAATCTAGGCAAAAATTGCAACGCTGTATTCAACCACCACTAAGCACAACTAATTTGGCTGTACTTAAACAATATACAAACCTACAGATACAGATTATACACTGGAGAAATGATTCCAAAATCGTAATTGTCTTCTAGTTGACAGAAAAAAATTACTTCAGCATAGTTTCCAGGTTAATGCTCGTCCAAAGCATTTTCTAACTTGCATCTACTTACAAACACACCTTTTCCTTATTCATACCTGCTGCAAAAGGCGAAGAATGGTATTGTTCTGCAGGTGAGGAACATACAGCTGCAGTTCAGGTTCCTTTTCAGCTTGGTCTTTCACCCAGTTCAGTACCTATCAAAATTCTGAAAAGTTACTTTATCTGCATTAACCCTTAAAACTTCAACATTAAAGTACTAAATATGACCCCGAAATACTTTCGTTTTACAGCTCGTCAAACAACAGCACTTCTATCCAGATACTTGTTTTGCAGAAGTCAATCTTTTGATCAGAACACTTTTATGATAGCTAACACTTTTTGTATGAAGGTGACTGACAGTACCGGCAACATAAACCACACTGCTAATTTACCTTCAAGTTCCTTTTAGCACTTCAAATATCTTTGTTCCCACTATTAAAGAAAAAGAATGTGATGTGCTTCTTTCAGTGCAGAATTTACCTTGACGCAATTAAAGGGGTCTCACATAACTCCAAGTCCCAAAACATTCCATTTAAATAGTAAAAACAGTCTATGATATATTTTTCCACTTCGCACATAGTCCACTTGCAGGCACATGTGCATGTTCACACACAGAGTTTTCTCAGTCCTTCATATTTAAACAAAGTTTAACTCAGTATCATTTCCATCTACAAGACCTTCCAATACATTCCCCAAACTGCACTTTGCAGAGCACCCCAGAGATGTGAATGAATTTTTTCCACTATCTAGACCAAAATACAAAACCTACCTTACTGACACGGCTACATAACTTGAGTGGGTGAAAGTCAACTTCAAGCCAATTGTAGAGTTCCTTTACTTCTGGAACGACGTATTGTACCACGTTGAACCTCACCTACAATGAACAATAACAAAAATATCTTAAAATAAATACAGTATTAACAACAAATAGTAATGTTTTAAGCATTTTACACTCCTAAAGTTAAATAGGTATCACATCTACCTTTTAACACAGTTTGTTGATTTTTTAAATTAGAACACTCTTAATTACAGTGACAGTAACTGCACATAATATCAGTTAATCATATTGAAAGATGAAAAAATAGACAAAAATCATACCAACAAGATATGTACCTAGACTGCAGTACCACCCTCAACATATTCATCACCCCTAAGACACAAAGACCTAGAGTCCCAGTTCAAGGATGTACACCCACATCCAAACCAAAAACAGTCCCTCTTGTGAACCTGAGAAGTTAACACTATACTATTAGTAATACCACTAATCATAAAGCTGTTTAAACTTTGAAACTGTCATCCCTTAACCAAATGCAACACTTCTGGGATGAAGACAGACCAAAAAGAGGACTTACAAGTTTAAAAGCTCCTCACACAAGCGCCATCACCTACCATATCATTAATAAGACTACCACGTGTAGGAGGGGCCTGCAGACCCAACAGGGTTGCCAGACGTCGCTGTTTCTCAACAATGATGCCATCCATATCCAGGAGGCGAGCAATATCAGTTCTCTCAGGAGTAATAGGAATTGAGAGCGTGGCCAAAAGGACTCGAGTAGACATCCTGTTGACAAAGTACAACCACAAGGGATGAACTGCGAGAGAACACTATTTATTTCATATTCATACACACGCCGATTCAAAACTAGGAATGAGTAGTATTTGCAATGCAAAACTAAAAAATGCCAGTCATAACAGAAAAGACAACAGCTGTGCAACAAGAATACAGCATGCAGTGCTCTTCAGTAATCAGAGGAAAGATTTTGCCAACACATTTTCATTATGTATACATGTGGGTATATACACATATACACACATGCCAAAAATAAATAAGCCATCTCTGGAAATATCAAAATAATGAAAATAGCAGAAAGCAGCGCGTTTTCAAACTCATTTTACTCTAAATCCACACAAGTAATTCTGACTGCCGTGAGTTTTAGCATTTATTGCTAGATATACCATTTGATGTTAAACGCAAGTAACACTGAACATTCAAATTTTGACCTCAGTACCCAGATAAGCAGGAATATAACAATCTCATACAGTATTTATTCCCATCATCTATATTCCCATCTATGAAGGCCTGTAAACGAGCTTCAGAGTTCCATGCAGCCAATGATTCCACATGCCTCAAAAGCCTTGTCAGATATCATATTATCAGCAAAAAGTAATGGCTGTTCAGCTATTTGCTCTTGCATACACTAAGGAAAAGTTCATGCTGGCAATAAGGGAATCTTATGAAGTTCAGAATCACCACTCAGAATAGAAAACGGAAGCAAAAACCAGACAATTATTAAGTTCTTTAGATTCCCACTCAGTAACAAAGTTAAATAAAGTGATCCAGATGTTCACATAAATTACTTCACTGTAGCTTTATAAAATATCCTCTCTCTAGGTGTCTTTTGGGACAACAATTAGTACTGGCCACTTTAAGCAAAGCTGCCCATAGCCATGCTTGCCATCTGCTTTTTCTAGGGAACAATTTAGTTTATTTTTGAACCTCTGCAGTTAAAAACAGAATGTAAGATGATATTAAACATCTCTCCCCACCTCTGCATCTCCTCTTGCGTGAGATTCTTTCGCATTTCTCTCGATAAGTGATAAAGTCGGTGAAGTGTGGATGCATGAAAGAGAGCATTTCCTGATTTCCAGAAGACAGTCGAAACTTTGTGATAGTAATTTGCCATCAGCTGTGGTTTGGGTGGCTTCTTAGACAGCGCAAAAAGCCCATGAATATCCTCCACTGCTTTGAAAGCTTCCTGAAAAATAAATACACTACTTTTAGAAGTTTTTCCCTGCCACTGAAATCTGTGATCTCCAGTTTTGTCAGCTAGATGTAATTAAATATCTCTTTCTTAATGTAAGAAATTATTTGGACATACTTTCCTCAAATACCCTCATCATCTTAATACAAAAAGCCCCACAACCCAATACAAAGTGTATTTCTAAACCAGATCACAGTCAGATGCCATCAAAGTGGCTAGAATTTAGAGTCAGGTATTTGAAATTGTTTCATCTAGCTGGTGATTTATTCTCCTCCTCTGCTTTTAGGGTAGTATGGTTAGGTTGCGCTTGGACTCGATGATCTTGAAGGTCTTTTCCAACCTGAGCAATTCTAGGATTCTGTGATACTGCAAATCCATTAACTCTATCTGCTAGAATCTGATAATCAAAGGTCATTTAATTTTGAGTTATTTAATTATTCAGATTTTTTTTAAATCAACAAACCAAGGAAAAAAACTGAACAGTGCTTCTATTTTTACTATTCTACAATTATTTACTCTTTTTTACCTATTTTTCATACAAATCATGTTTGTGATTAAATGGGTATAGCTTTCCTAAAATTAAGAAATCTATATAAAAATATACATACACACACTCCTGGAAATGCCTTATATACAGTTACTTCCATACCTAAAAGCATAAGAGACCATTCTCCAAACTCAGAGATACAACATCTCCATCACTAACAAATTTAACATTACAAAGATTCCAAAAGCAAAGCACCTCTCTGAAAAGCTTGCTTTGAAAGTGCCCTCACTGGCCAGACACTAACCAACTTTGGTCAGGAAGTTCTGGGGCCCCAGCCTCACTACAGGGTTTCACATTTACCAACCACTTCCCAGTGATCTAGCTCAGGAGAACGCAACACGTAAGAGATGAAAATGTCAGTCAGATTCTCACTTTCACAACTCTAAGTGACTCCAACCATTTCCCCATTAACTACTGGCAGCAGAAGCTTGGTTTGAAATGCTATACAAAAACAGCAACTCCAGGAACACCAGATGAAGTATTCAATACACATGTGGAAAGGCAGAAGACTGCAGTGTGACTGCAGGAAGCCGGCTGCATACCTGCCACAGCTCCATGCTAATAGCACTGTCAAGCTGCACGAGCCTGGTCTCCAGGTGCATTGACTGGCTGTCAGGATTGTTGAGGTTGATTGCTGTGCTTTGGTTATGATGACGCTGGATCTGCCCCAAATGCATTCTCAGGTTATCACAGAGTTTACGGAACTCCGCTTTACGCGTGTACTGCAGGCAGAATTTAAAAGCTGCACAAATGAAGAATATAAATTAAGAATGTCAACTGATGGCCATTTAGTTGTAGTCCTAAATGGGATCCAAGTATGTACGTTGATGTGTTTAAAGGATCTTCATTTACAGCCCGCAAACAAGATAAAACCTAAGTGTCACACAATGAATAAGAGCCAATGCAGAACACTACCATCCTGACCTCAAAAGAAAAATTAAGATGCCTCTACATGATCAAGCTCAAGGAGTAAAGGGAATACTTTTACTCTCTCTAGATCGTTGTAATTTAAGGAGCGATTCTAGTTTTTATTTTGAACTAAGCGCAAATGAAAATTCTGTGAATGGCATGAATTAAAGCTTTGGCTTTGTAAAATGTGTGAAAAAATGCAAGGCATCTGAAACGGTAAAGTTAAATGAAGCTTTCAAAAAGCTGGAGATAACAGGAGAAGTTGTCTCTGATCCTCCAGTTCCTCTCAAAAATCTGTTTATGCTGCATGCTGCAACCCTGAAAACTCCCAAGTATCTCTACCAAGAACAAGGAAAAAAAAGAAAAAGCGAACACTCTGCACTGCTGCACAGAGGCTTAAATAGATGCTAAGGCATTTAAAATTCATCTGATGGTTACAGAGTCCTAAGTTACACATACAATGTTTTGCACTTAGTGTTCACTTTTTAAGAAAAGGAGATTAACACAAAGTATCCATTCTTGGAAATTATTTTTTCTTGCAAAATAACATTCTGAAGAATCAGGCTGGACTGCTTCCTATCACATTGTGGACAGCATTTTACTCAGTTACTTCTGTGTCAAAACTGATAGCATATCATATTTTTACAATAGCCTCTACTGTACACTAGTTCTTCAAATTTATCAACTTATCATGCATTAATGGAAGACATTTGTCATTCTGGATAGAAAACGTGAAGACATGACTAATTTTTATAAGTTAGAAAAAGACATGGCACCAGTAATACTCAGTGCGTCCAAATAAACTTTTCCTTGTGTATTCTGCTACGAGAAAACATTAGTGTCCAGAAACCTCCACAACATTTAAGAATCTCTGTAATTTTAAGAGGAGTATGTGCATACATAAGCTCAAGAGAATAACGTTTTCAACTCTGATGAAAAAGTAAAACATGAATCACCTCTCACGTTCTAGTTTTACAGTATGTAACACAGAAGTGTTGAGCCTCGTTACGCTTTAAGTTTCCTATCTTTCCAACCTACCCTGCTGTGCGATATCATGGTACAGGCGTTCCACTCGAGAATTATTACGAAGAAGATCCAAACACTGCCTATAGGATTCCCACAGAAATTTAACCCATGGTGTCAAAAGCAGGCGGTCGGTTCGATCCTGTGTGTCTTCTCCACTTACAGCACTCAGAAGAACACTGCAGTTGCGGGGCGGGGGGAATGGAACAGGGGAAAATAAACAGAAAAAGAAGAAAGAAAGTTTTATTCCTCACAATTCTCACAGATTTTTTTTTTTTTTTTAATCAAGATCTATGATCAGACTGTAGGAATCCAACAGCTACATGCTGCTGAACATTAACTGCTGCTTAGTTTCAATCTGGTTCCTCAGACTCTTCCTTTAAAGGACAGAATCTCTTTACTTGATGTTATGCTTCACATTTTGATGGATGTGGACAAGCTCCATAAGTAGAAGACTTCTGGAGGTGCTGTCCTTCACACAAGAAAGCAAAAGGAAACTAATTCTAGGATTTTCACCGTCCCTGTTTTATCAGGGAGCCGTGCACTGTCCCTCTGTCAGCCTCAAATATCACTGGCTACTCAGATACTTTTCTGCTTGCTGAAACTTCCTTTTTAGCAAGCGGCAGTGCTGCCAGACAGAGCTTACTTCTTGCTGACATGTGACACAGAAGAAATGTGTGCCTTACGATATCTATTTTCTCCATCAAAGATTGCTAGCATGTCACCTACAGAAACAAACAAGTTCAAAATATCCTTTTCACTACCTGTTATTTGTAATCTCAATTTAGTTCACCGTTTACTGTTTTAAATTTTATCAGCAAACAAACTGGATGTCAATAAAGGATAACTTTCCAAGCCATGTGCACTGTGTTTTAAGTCAATTTACCTACCAACACATTGTCAAAGATACTCACAGAAGTATCTCATTGTATATAATCAAGTGTATCTTGTTATTTTTTTAAGTATCCTGTAGTTTCTCACTGCTCAATCAACAGAAGCATACTATTTTGCTACATAATGCTTTACTGTTCCTCAGCTCCTTGTCTTCTCCTTCAGCTGATCCCTTCCTTCTAGCTCCAGCAACCAGATATTTCTATGGCTCACCCTCAGAATGTAGTGGTTCATCCTCAGAAAACTGAAATTACACATACAATCCCTCTCTTTCTTTGTATCTTTCATATCCATGGTAATTTACAGCTGTACTACTAGACATCTTCTGTGTAATCCATTGATATAGCACCTATTAGGTACCCTTTCAAGTAAAACATCCAGTCTGCATTTTCTTTACACAGGTACATCTGACTTGGAATCATGGCGAGTCGTCTTCTTTACTCCCTCAGTCAGCTTCCATTTTTATTCTTTACTTCATTCCTAATTATTTCAGTAAATTCCCAAGCTGTTTGCTTCTACCACCAGTATCTCTGTTGCTAACAAGAAGGCGTTTAGAAGAACCACTACTATCTTCCATAAAGCTGTCAAAATACAACAACACTAAGTGAATAAAAAAATAAAACCACAGGTTTAAACTTCAGAAAATCCATCAATTTATAAATTAACCTTCCTAACACTACTCATTTAACCGCACCACACTCTTGACAAATCAGCGTAAAAGCTTTAGTTCAATAATGAAGTCAGGAAATTACTATAAAGGCGTACTACTCGTAAGAATCACAAAGTTTCAATTGAAGAAGTCTTCCTTGTTGCCAATCTATATTTTATACATTCATACTCTAACAACACTCAGAACATTCGCCGGAAATCTAGAAATCTTTGTGTCACTGCACTACGAGCATGAAAGTAAGGATACTTTCCTATTAAATGCTTCTATTTTAAAGGCAGGCCTCCTACCTTTCTGGAGTTTGAATATTATCTAAGTCTTCTATGTCCAGTACCATCTGCTGGGATTCTTCCTTGGCTGCTTCTGTTTTTTCTTCAGCTAACTTCAAATAGGCTCGAACAACATCCTCTAAAGATTTGATGTTCACCTGTATCAAAGGCAGAATGTGAAGACATTTCTCCCACTGATGGGCAGCAAATATTGAAGAACTAAATGCTACAAAAGCAGGAAAATCTAAAACAGAAGTTAATTCTAATTCAAGACTGATGTTACTTTTAGATCACATCAGCTGACGGATACTATACAAATAATAAAGTATTCAGAAGTCATACCTGCTGGCAAATGTTCTTGTACTGGTACAATCCTTCTTTTGCCAGGTGACTCTTGCGGAGGTCCACACAGAGTTCCAGGTACTTCAGCATAATCGGCTCGTGGATTTTCTGCCATGTTCGGTGTTTTTTACTTTTCATAACATCATAGAGAACATCAAGGGCAGGCTGCTTTTTGCCGACCTCAAGGAATTCTGAAAGGAAAATCTAATTAGCAGAAGAATTGCAAGTCTGAAGATGCATGTTTTTATGAATTGGTACTGCAACCTTTTAGAATTTAATCAGCATCAAATTCCATTGATGGTCTGATTTATGTTGCCATACCAAAAACATTGGCAGATGTAACTGTGGTGGCAGTTCTACAGCTGGCAAACAAACACAGACCTTGCCATTAGCATACAAATTTCAAGATGGCAGAGATGTCTCTCCGTTCATCAAGGCATGACCAGGCACTTCATACATGTAGTACAGAGCCTACCGATATCATTCAACAAGATGCACTGTTCAGTGAATATGACTTAAAAAAAAAAAAAAGCCTCTCCTCAAACTAAAGAATTTTAAAAGTTACTCAGAAAAGTTATTTATTTATTAATTTTTCCACTCCAATTGGTATAGGCATCCAGTTTATAGAACAGTTTCACTAACAATTACTACAGCGGTTCAGACATTTGTTAAACCAGACCTTCCGCTGAAACCAGCATCTCATTTCTCTGTTCCGTAAGCAGCTGCTTAAACTAGCAGGATCTCTCAGCATCACAGCAACTCCTACCTACGAGGGCGGGGAGGCCCTGGCAGAGCTGCCCAGAGAAGTGTGGGTGTCCCATTCCCAGAGGTGCCCAAGGCCAGCCTGGAGCCCCAGCAGCCTGAGATGGTGGGAGGTGCCCCTGCCCGCAGCAAGGGGTTGGTAATGGATGGGCTTTGAGGTCCCTTCTAAACCAAATCAGTCTGTAATTCCATGATATACCCACATGTCCTTCTCAGTACAAAATACAGCAAACCACCCATGAGCAAATACTGAAGCGAAACAGCCACCTACCAACATAAGCGCAGGCCCTACACTAAAGGCATTCTTAACCACAGAAAAGCAAGACAAAAGAATGCCAAGACTGGGAAGCAAACAGGATTAAAGAGGGAATGGAGGGGAGAAACGTGGAAGAGGGGAAAAAAAGGCAAAGGAAATAAAGCTGAGTACAACTAAAAAGAAATGTTTACTCTTAAAGGAAGGAGGATGGAATTAGCACTTTCCTTTAAGTACTATGGAAATGACTGCACTGCTAAAGAAATAATGGCAGAATGAATAAAAGTAGGAACCTGCTCAAGGTACCCAAGCAGATAGACATGAGCTTCAAAGACTGCAAGGAGCATTTTGGGCAGTCCTCATCATATTTCACACACAAAAAAAATAATTATAACCAGTGTCCTAAGGTCTGGAATGTCAGAACTGAAATTAAATATGACTAAAGTTGCATTTCAAAAACAGCAGTGACGTTTTAACCTAAGGACCACAATGCACCTGGGGCCTAGTTTATGTAAATAACAAGGCTGCATACGATGACCAAGGTCCTCTAGAGAAAAAACATAGGGTCCCCCGTTAAAGATAAATAAGGTTAAAATGTGACAGTATCCAGCAATATTTTAAACTCACTGAGGGAATTACAAAAAAAGCTATCCTCCATCCTATCATTTATACTGTTATTCTACCTTGGTACTGCTTTTAGGCACATACTGCACAGCTTCATTATTTTCTATTTATGAAAATGAACTTGAAAGGCAAGTTTAATCTTGCAGCAGTGCCAGGCCATTTCAACCACCACAGCTCTCAGCGGTCGATAACTAACTGGACAAAGCACAACATTAATTTCTATTGTTCTGAAACTTTTAATTAACTCTAGCCAAGCAGAGTTCCTGCCAAAACATCAAATAATTAAAGCTAATTTAACACACAGTGTAGTAAAAGCACATACAAAGGGAAGCTGAAGAGTCAAATACAGCCCATGCCACTGTGTCTTATGGCAGAAACAGTAAATTATGGAAGCAAAGAATTGTGGCAGACCAGATGTAAAAGCCCTGGGATAGCCATGGGACTGGCACTACTTCTTATTTTTACATTTTAGCACTTCAAACGCTAAAAGGTATCTAAAACAGCAACTGAAGTTCTAAGTGGACAGGAACTACCTGATACACCTGGGCAACTAAATCACTGTTAACCCAAAATCCTGCATTAAGCTGAGGTTTCAATCTGAGAAAAGTAAATGATTCGAGAAGCTGAAAAGATGACCTTCATCATCCAGCACCTCCAGCAGAGAGCAGGCTCGACATGAGGAAGTTGCATTACATCTCTGACTACGCAGCAGCACCAGATATTAACAGCCAAGGGCTGGCTTTGATCTCCACCTATCCTTTGTAACAAAAGAGCCTTTCCTCCACATCTGCAGATCTGTAACCACTCAAGTACTTCCTACTTCTGCGTATGTTGAGGTCACAAAGAAACTGAAGCATTAAATACAGCATAAATGCTCACTTCAGCTTTATGCATAAAACAAAACAACTGTGGAAACAACACTGGGTGTTATAATTTGAAACATCAGTTTAACACAGAACTGTTTCTTGTGATTGAATAATATACCTTAAGAATGATTTCTCTCCCTTTATTTTACTTCGACATGGTTAGAAGGAGCCCCAGCTGTCTGCAAAGACTTGACACAGCTTGCTGTGTATTCCATTCAGACTATGAAGACTTAGGATTGTCGACTTTTGCTTTGGTTCCAGTCCTTATAGGCCTCAATTCACTGGAACTTAGGAGGCTTACAGCAGCACAAGAGATGTGAATGTAACACTGCTCTTCAACAGCAGGAAAGCAGAAAGAAATGACCAGGTGATGCAAGAACTCCACCTGCCCATAAATTCTGAAGTTGAAATAAAGATAGTGTACTAGCATATAGGCATCTTTCCCAGTAAGAAGACTGCTAAAATTCAGCTCTGGCTTAGGAAACACTGGATCTGATTTTTTTTTTTTTGTATGTTATACGCTTGTAGGAATTAAAGAACAAATTTCAGATTAGAAATCTCGAGGAGATTCAGTATTTATTCCGCATTTCTTGGTTCTTAAGATACAAAGTTACTGAATCACACACAATCCCCAGACTACACGCCCCTTCAGCTGTCATTTCCAGACCCATACATCAGCTGTAATTTCTGGATGTCTGAGTGCGCAACTCTGTACCAATGAAAGGTACAAATCATCTTGCTAGCTGCTTAAAATAGGACACTATTAAGAAATGTGCCAAAGCCATATATTTAGCCTGAAAGGAGACAGCTGATAAATACATCCAATTCAGCTCTATGCGTAGCAGTCAGCAAGAGGCAGCCACAGCACACTCCGACTTGCATTCTAATCCAGAGGCAAACCGGCCTGTGCAGCGCTGAAGGTGTTTAATCACTGGCACTCTCACCGGGGGCACTAACGCGGATTGGGATTGCTAAGCGCCCAGCCAGCAGCGCCTAGGCCCAGACCGGTTTCTGATCGCCCAGCAGCGGCTGAGGCCGGGCCGGACGCAGAGCTGGGAACGAGCCGTTGTGCAGGAGCGGAGCCGCAGCCCGTCCCCTCGCCACCCGCCGCCCTCCGCGGGCCCAGGCCCCGCCGCCGCCGCCGCCGCCCTCCTCCGCGCGGGGCCTGCCCCACGCCTCCGCCCGCGGGGGCCCCGCCGGGGCCGGGAGGCGGAGCCGGGCCCTCTCCCCGCGGCCGCCCGGGCCTCCTCTCGCCTCGCGGCGCCATGCGGCGGCAGGCCGGGCCCCATTCCTCGCGGCCGGGCGGCGCCTCAGCGCCTCGACGCTATTCGGGCGGCCTCTCTTCGGCGCCAGGGCGGCGGCGGCCGAGGCCTCGTACCGAGGGGCCGGCGGCCCGGAGCCTGAGGCCTGGCGCGAGCAGCGGCACGGGGCGCGTTCAGGGGCGCGGGGGCGAAACCGCGGGAGGGGGGTGGGGGGAAGGCGGCGGCCCGCACTGACCGTTCGCCCGCTTCAGGGCATTCTCGGGCCGCTGGAAGTACACCGGCATGATGGCGGCGGCCTCGGCTCTCCTCACAGGGCGGCGGCGGCGGCACGCTCCGTGCTCAGGCAGCAGCCCGCGAGGCCGGAAAGGGAGGGCCCCGCCGCCGCGCGCGGTGACGTCGCCGGAAGCGGAAGTCCCTCCTGGCGGGCGGGGCGGGCAGCTCTGTGAGGGCGGGCAGCTCTGTGAGGGCGGGCAGCTCTGTGAGGGCGGGCGTGGGGCGGCGTGAGGGTTAACGAGGCGGCTGAATGCGGAGGAACGGCTTGGAGGAGCAGTCACCGGGCGTGAAAAATTCTGTTTTGACATGGAAAGCTGAAGTAACGCTAAAGCACGTGAATTAAGCCCCAAACTCCTAGAACAGCAGTAATTACAGATTGAGGATTGCAGATGGAAAATAGGTCCACTTGTCATGATGACTAGAGAGCCTACTCTTGTATTTCAAAATTTCTTTTCAGCACGTTTCTTTTCATATACTTATGTGACTTGCTTTGAGCTGTTTCTTAGGCATAATTTTCGCAGGTGCCATCTTGCATGGCTACCAGAAAGTTTCATAACTTGTTGTGCAACATTTTTAAAAATGTAGTTCAAATGTTGGTTTCTGAAGACAGTTTATTGCTAAACAGAAAAATAGGTAAAATTAAAACAAAATAAAAAAAAAAAGCCACAGGCACTGTCTGGGAGTTTTATGGTGTATCTACGTAACAGCCTCTCGACATTCAATGGTTTTCATTGCACTGTGAGAATTAAAACAATGGAAAGAAAGCTGCTTTTTCCACCTCTCATCACTCAAGGGCTTCTCCATGTCTGTGTATTCTTCGTGTCTCTGACGTCAGGTGCTGTATTGTGCACAGTTCTCCATCAGGCCACACTACTGATTTATAGCAAAGTATTTTAATACAGTTGCATTCTGTGCTGCCTCCTAAAGCCTAGATATTTCAGTTTCAAACCGCAGTTATACATTCAGTACAGCCTTTGTTAAGCTATCCATAGTGCTGAACATGTCTTCTTCTGCGTTAATGCAATTAATTTAACATCCTGTAAGAAGACCATCAGACGCTGCCTGGGTCTGAAGCGCAGCCTCCTGCACCTGAAGCCCACCCACATCTGTGCCACTCTACCACTGCTTACCCTGGGGCCTCACAGCTTTCTCTGCAGGGAATCTGTATGCTAGCAGCGATTGTATCGTTTGCTTTTCAGGAATTGTATCATATATATATTTCTCAGGAAACCCACTCCACTTTTATTAAACCTCTCTGAAGTCCCTGATAGCCCTCCAGGCTCGACTCCAGACAATTTTGGATTGGACAGGTTATTGAAGGGAGCTGTAACACAAGATGGTTTTGTTCTCACATCGGTATGTCCTCGCATGAAGTTACTGAGGAAGAGCTTTGTGAACACTGCCTGCCCTAACGAGGCTCTTTCAGGCAAGAAGCCTTGGGGAACACTGGGTGATTTGGGCACAGCTTCGCGAGGTAACTTCCAAAGGCGTCTGTCAGCGATGCGCGCGTGGCAGCGCAACCTCGTTCTGCATCACGGTTCACGTCAACTGTCTCCCGAGTCTTAGAGACATGAGGGAAATAAAATAATATACGAGGAAGGAAGCAGAGGGATGGAGAGAACAGCTCGGCAGCTGGGAAGGGCCGCGCCAGCAAATGGCGGCCCGGCGGGGCGGGGCGGAGCGGGCGGAAGGCGGGCGGAGCGGGGCGCGGGGCCGGAAGATGGCAGAGCCGGAGACGCAGCTGCTGCTGGGCGTGGGGCTGATCGGTAAGGGCCGGCCCGGCCCCGGCTGTGCCCTCCGCGGCCTCGGGCAGGGGCCGGGGGGGCGGTGAGGCCCGGGCTGTGGCGGGTTGAGCTCGGCGATGGGGAACGCTGACCAACCTGCAGCGCGGGTGCTGCCGCACGGCGTAAGGCGCGTGAGCTGGATGTGTCGGATGGAATTTTAGTCTGATGCCGGGAAAACGGCTCTCGTTAACCGATGAACTCGCTTCCTTGCTGCTGCTTGGCGTTCTCACGGTGCCCATCTTTCCACCGTAGAAAAAGACACCAACGGAGATGCTTTGTGGGTTTGGTGTTATCCGTCTGTGACAGCTGAGCTGAGGACTCTGTTGCTGCGGAAATGCTGCCTTACGGATGAGAGTAAGCTGATCCGTACCTTTGTGTTCGGCCAGTACAAGAGGACGTGGTTCTACATCACTACCGTGGAAGTTCAAGACTCTCCAGCCTTGAAAAAGGTAGGGCTGGGCCTGCGGGCTCCTCAGCAGAGCGCGAGGAAGACTTGTGCAGAGCTTCCTCTGCTGTCGAACTGTAAACAGCACGCTGCCCTTTTGTGCTGTGAGGTTTTGTGTGTGCACAGATGCAGCTCCTACCCAGCCACCCGACCGACCCTCCCTTTAGGAAGAGCTCACATACGTGGACTCCAAACTGAGTGATAACTGTAGTAGTGGAGATGCTGTTATTTCTCGTTATTGCACCTCAAGTTCAACGCTTTTTGTTGCTAATCAAAAAAGTTTTACAAACGGTCTTTCTAATTGTCCAAAATCTTGTTCATAGGGACCTAAAGTAACATTGTTTAGGTACTTTCTTTTCCACTTAATTAAAGACCAGAAGACTGCATTTGCTCCTTTATCTTCTATACCTTCCCCGTTACAAAGATCATTAAGTTGTTTGATAAGTTTCTTCCATTTTTGTATTTCATCCTACATTGTTAAGTAGCAACACAATGTGGTAATTTTGAACACCTATAGCAGAACGTTACTTTCCTTTCCTCACTCTGAGCTCCTATGAGTTATGAAGCTTAATGGTATAAAAATGTACTTAGTTCTGTCTCAATTCAGTAGGAGATGCTATTTAAAGAGGACATGCGAGCTTGGTCCTTGTCTGCAGACTGTTAGCCTTGTGCTATCCTAGTCCATGATCATTTAATTCAGGGAGTTGGAGAGCTGTTCTGTTAGTCAGCCTGCTGTCAGTGATTTTGTTCCAGCCTCTTTCTGGACATGTTTATGCTGTCTGCCTGTACAGCCTCCTTTGACAAGAAATTCTGGAAATTTTCTGCCCACTGTGGGGAAGGGAAATGCTTTTCTCTCCTCTAAACTGATCTCAAGGCCTTAAAGGAAAGCAACATGTATTCAGTATGTTAAGTGAGTGATAATATATACTAGATTCTGGCTTGATGAATATAAGTCACATCAGAAATCCATTAGCTTAGCCTTCTCTGCAGGTAGTAACTTGGATCTGCTGCTTTAACTCACTTTATTTGTATTAAAGCATCTTGTCTGAGTACTGCAAAAAGTCCAGCATGTAACAAATGTTGTCCTTATGGGGTTGTTAAATAAGCTCTGTTTTTTTCTGTGTGTGTGCCTTGCCCAGGTGACCCACTTCTCCATTGTTCTGACGGCCAAAGACTTCAACCCAGAGAAATACGCAGCTTTCACTAGGATACTCTGTAGGTCTGTATAAAAGCTGTCTTTCAGTGATGCTACATGTGTGTTTTGATCTTACCAAGGCAAAAGATTAAATGTCATTATATTACGTTAACACTTGGTCTAACAGTCTGCTGGAAATTCAGTCCTACAAGCTGAAACAGATTATATAAACTCTGGATTTGTGCTTGATTTGAGCTTATCTTGAGCTCATGCAGCGTTAGAAGCTACAGGCCTAGTATGCTTTACCAACAGCAAATAAGTTTCAAATGTGATATAACTTTGTATATAGCTAAAATGGAAAGCAGGTAGTTAATTGACCTTAACCTATAAATTAGGCTACCATGTCTCTCTGTTTCCTGAAAGACAGCTAACAGTTTTGTTTGTTTTTAGTGAGTATTAAGGACGTCCATTTACATTTTTCTTTCATCATTTAGCAAGGAGTAGGGGAGATGATTTTTCCATAAAGGAGATACCTTCTATGTGTGCAAGGAGTCCTTAGTCTGGACACCTACTTAGGCCTTTGTGTAATAACATTTCTATGTAATTAAATGTTAGTTCCTTTGCAAAATAGCTGTTGATTCTAAAAGACAAGTTTTTGTAGGCGTATCAAGAGACTCCTATTTTAGTATCTAGAACCTCAACCTAGTTTCCAAAATAAGAATTCTTGCCAAATAGATTCTCTTTGTGGTTCTGTCATTTTACTCATGTGTCTGCTGGTACTGGTTACGGTCAAAAACCCAGATTTTTTTCTGTCCACACAGAATCTACTTGAAGTATGGAAGTCCCGTGAAAATGATGGAGAGTTATATCGCAGTCCTTACAAAGGGGATCTGCCAAAGTGAAGAAAATGGATCCTTCCTCAGCAAGGACTTTGATGCTCGGAAGGCTTACCTTGCTGGTTCCATTAAAGGTTAACTAATACCAGAAGTCTCCGTTATGATTTCTTTTGTACAGTGTAAATTACAATCCACTTTTTAATGTGCTCTTCAAGTAAATAGTGTAAAGTGTTGTTTGCGTTGTTCTTGAGCTTCTTTAAACAAATGAAAATATCTGTGTATATCTTCTATAAAATATTTTCCTATTCTCTTTTAGATGTAGTATCTCAGTTTGGAATGGAAACAGTTATCTTATACACAGCACTTATGTTAAAGAAGAGAATTGTGGTATACCATCCTAGAATAGAAGCCATCCAGGAATTTACCAGGTACAATATGACTTTGTCAATCCCCCATCCCCACCTACTCCTAGAATTTAAACAAATCTTGAATTTTCATTGAGAGTGCCCGAATTTTGGGGAAAAAAATCAGTATACAATTAAATATATTTATTGAAATCCCCCAAAGTCCCTTGCAGGGCTTTAACCATTGTGCTTAGTTAAGACAAAGAAATTTAACTGTGTAATAAATGATAAATTCTGCTTGCACCGATAGCAGAAATCTCTGTGGCTAGCGTATATGCGTACTGTAGGAGACCTAGTCATGTTAGTTCTTCTTTATGAGTTGCATTTCATGTTGTGAAACTTTAGCACAGATAGAAGTCTACTGTGTGTCAGCTGCTGATCTCATTTCCCTAGGACTTTGCCTGCTTTAGTGTGGCATCGGCAGGACTGGTCAATTCTTCATTCATACGTACATCTAAATGAAGAGGAACTGGAAGCCTTAAAAGCCTGCACAGGTAGTAACAATTTATTAATCAAATATGAACAAAACTTGATTTCATTTTTTATTGCTGCAATGTCTTACACCAGTGTTCTTTGGGGCAAAAGTGGATATTTTACTGCCAATCCTGCTGTTCCAAGATAAATCATGTAATTTCTTTAGGAAAAAAAAAACGCAAATAACTAAACAAGTATGTTTGCATATAACTAGCTTATTTGGTGTTTCTGGGTGCATCCCCATCAGCTTACCCTTAATGCAGACAGAAAGAAGCTTTGAGGGTCTTCTGACATTGTGATCAGAGGAATTAAAAAGCCCTACTGTTACACAGAAGCAATTCACTTTAGTTAAGCTATTTGTTTTCAGACTTTTACATACAGCTAGTAACTTCATTTTTAGGATTTTATTTCTTCAGTCCCTAAGTCTGAAGTTCCAGATTTTTATTCTGCAGGAAGAGGCCCTTTGCTTATGCAAAGGTTAGCATGACACAGAGCGTGGCAGGTACAAGGCTTCTCTCTACAGCATGATGAACAAGAAGACCACTCATCTTCAGTATTTCTTCTGCATTTCCAAGAGCGCTTGTTTCAGCTGACTAGAAGTCTTTCACAGAGAAAAGTTGTTCCAAGCTTGCTCAGCTGGCATGCTATAAACAAGAAATACTTCTGCTTTCCTTCCTCAGTTCTAATCTAATAGTGACTTAGTGACAAGGGGCTCAAGTGAATATTCTTTTCAGTAAGTTAGTGGGTTTTTCACTTGCAAATAAAAAATTAAGTAGTAAAGTAGAAAGAGTTTAACATTTCAAATTGATAACCTTTTTGTATTGCCTGTAGTATTAGGGGTTTATCTAAGTTCAAGGCAGTTTTGGAAGTTAATTTTCTAAGCTCCTCAGAAGTAAAGAATTCTGCTGGAGGCATTCATTGCATGACTGGTGATATTAAGAGAGCAACCTCTTGGATCCAGTGAATATTGGCTCTTGGAACAGGCTGTAGTACTATGATTTTCCACTATGTCTTGGATTTGGTTTTATTTATCAAGCAAGACTAAAATCTTAATGATGCTAACAAAACTCTGCTCTCCAGGTTACATTGCTGGATTTACAGATTCTGAAGTGAACAGCAGACCAGACCTCTATGATGTTTATGTGAATCTGGCAGACAGTGAGATCACCGTTTCCCCTGTAGTAAAAGGTTGGTTGCTCTTTATGTTTTGGATCTGAGGTCTGTTTATCTCAGAGTTGATAGTAACTGCTGAACATCACTGGTTGTCAGGAAATCTTGATCCTTGTTCCACGCTGATTCTGAAAACGTAATAGGGAGGATTCTGTCTTTCTGTTTTACTGAGGCCTTGTAAGACTGGAGAAAGTTGGAATTTGGGAAGACATGCTTTCACTTCCAACAAATGTATAATTGAGATTGGAAAACATTTATGTTTAATAATTACATGGGAGAGGCGTTCAGCTGAGGATTACTGAATGCAGAGATATCACATGAATCTTTAGAAGAACATTGCCTGAAATACTTGGAGATTGGAGACTATTTGAGAGGAAAGCTTGTATGCTCTGGCCATCTTGCTATTGGTATCTGCTTAGGGCTGCTTTAGAGGTGGACAGTTGGCCTGTACCAGCATGGCTGCATTACCTCAGGTTACTGCCTTTACAGACAGATACCAGACAGCAGGGATGAAGAGTACTCCTTGTTTTGCCTCGCTGTTCATAGAATTTTCTAGATAACGCAGGAATAGTATGCATTCATGTAAAATGACTTTTTTTCTTGTTCAGAGGCAATGACAATGGGAAAACTTCACAAAGAAGTTGGACAACTAATTGTTCAATCTGCAGAAGATCCCGATAAATCAGACAGCCAAGTCATTAAGGTTAATATTTTTTAAATTATTTTAAAATTCACTTAAATTACTGCTATCATTATAATCTGGCAAGAGTGGGGGAAGCAGCAGGAAGATGGTTACTGGGAATCGGGCTCGTGTAGAGTCAATGTCTTGTATCTTTCTTACACGAGCATTTTAATTCTTCATATATTTCTAAGGATAACTTATGTGATTTATATTATCTCTTGGGTAACCACGTTGCTGAAGAAACTTCAGAAATTTTATTGAGTCTAAGACTTCCAGTAAAATTAACCTTACAGTGTTATCCTACAGAGCATGTATTTTGCTCAATACGGATTCAATGGTATTATCAGTACCTCTGACTAAGTCCTACTGATACATAGTTTCTCAGCTATAAAAGCTTGATTTATTTATCTAAGATTTTTTTCCACTTCCTCCCCTATTTAATAGATTACTACCCATTTCAGAACTGAGCGGTGTAGTCAAAAGAGCTCAGTTAGGTCAGGGAGAGGAATCTGTGGAGTGGCTGTGTTCCATCAGCTGCTCCTTACATCAGTGTTGCACCAGAGAAGAGCTGTTGCAAATTTGCCATAGATTAAATAGAGTCTTTATTTAAAATCAGCTATTTGTCTCATGTTTTTCTTTATTCCTTATCATATTTTTAGATTAGTGCTAAAAACTTAAAATGCCTGATCCCGTATTTATGGTTGCTTGATTTTCTGTTTTTTTAAGGATATTTCTCTGAAGACAAAAGAAATCTTGTCTACTTTAGCCTCACTTACTGAGGTTTCTGATGGCAATGAAAAACCAACCCTGAACTCTGAGGCTCTGAAACAAAAGCGATTTCCACCAGCTACAGAAAATTTCCTTTTTCATTTAGCAGCTGCTGAACAAATGCTTAAAATCTGATTCTGATGCACTTCCATGTTATGGACCAACTCCAAAAGCTGTCTTGGACATACAAATAGGAATACCTGATTTTTTGTACGGAAAAATTAAAAGTGTAAGAGAGAGTGCCATATTTACCTTGATGTAATGCAGAATATTGGAGCTTGACCTGGAACATACGGAGGTATATTTGATAACATTCCTGGTGTCATCTTTCCCCAACTGTAACTTTGTACGTATGGTTCTTGCATTTCATGTTACACCGTGGGTGTATATACACGTAGCATGGGCTCATGCATCCAGGCTGTGCCAGGTGTTATTGTAGCAGCAGTTTGTCTTGCATGTCCCTGATGACAGACAGCTCTGACTTGTTCTCCTCGTGTCTGGAACACAGGGTGCAGCATGTGTGCTGTAAACCAGTGCATTTTGGATGTGCCAGTCTCTCACAGGGATGCCCTGAACATGGAGTTGTTCTGAGTGCTCGTTCTGGGTTTCCAGGTACATCAGGCTGTCAGATACTGCTCTTGCTCTGGACTAACCAATACCTGGAAATCCCAAGTAAATGGTCATGTTCTCTTCTTTCTACTTGAAAGCATCTAGCTATAGAAAAAGGATGTCTGGGAAAATCTGATATGGTAGCCTTATTATATAAAGAAAGAGGTGTTTTAAAGCTCACATGGGAGTTGAGCACCTCTTGCCTTACAAGTTTTCCCCCTTTCCACTCAGTCCTGTGCCTCTGGTGGAGGGAAAAGAGGACAGGATTACTATATTTAAATTGGGGCTTCCTAGGAGGCCATAGACAAGTGCTGCTTTGCAGCTGGAGTCATTTAAGAAGCTGTTGGGGCTCTCAGCTGGGAAGATATCTGGCTGTTACTTCCTGATCCATTTGACAGAAAATCAGGTTAATTAAAGTCAAATGGGCATGAAACGTTCAAACAGCCCCAACCAGTTAGAGCACCAACCTCAAACTGCCTGAGCTGCAGCACGGGTACAGTCTGATGGTGCTCAGCGTGGACTAAACATGGATGTAAACTTCTGAAGTAGTGGTGAAAATTAGGGCACGGTTTGTAGAAAATGAAAATATCCCTACTTGTTTGGTTGCGTAGCTGTAACTCACACATTTTGTTAGTTTGTTTTTTCCACGGACCAGCCTGAAACTAACTGCTTTGTAATGTTCTGAGAAGAATTTAGATTCTGTGTAGGGGAATGCTCTGAACCAAGCAATCTGTGTTTCTCCAGAAATGTCCACAAAAATAAGTAAATTCTGCAGTAGCACTTTGTTATAAGAAAAAAATAACCTTTTTTTTTTCTGGCCTTTGTACAGGTGGGCTGCAGCATGTGGTTTTACCTAGAGATTTTATACTTATGATTAAAACTTTAGTAATCAATATTTATATTGATAAATAATTGAATGTTTGCTATTCTGAAATTGTTAGAGGTCATCACTAACTATGTGCAAGCAATGTTGGTTTGGAAAAGGGTTGTCCTTTTGCTACATGTCATACTACATTAAGGTCTGTTTTAGAGTGTGGGTAAGGAATGTGGCACCTATGTATAAAGTGGCTAACTATTACAGTCAGTAAATGGAAGGGCTTCAGAGAAATCCCTTGTTTCCAGGGGCATAACATTCTACTTGAAATACTTAACTCTGCGGTTTAAATTCTGTACACAGGAGAGCGGTGTCTTTTGTTTTATCTGAAAACAAATTGCCTTCGTTTACCCCTAAGTGCTCTGCAGCTTTTTCCCCACTTGGCCTTTAACGTGGTGTGTGGGTTTGGTTTTGCTTATTTTCCTCCTTTTCGTGGTTCTTCAGTACTGTTCTTTCTGTTCTGGGGCTTCTGTAACAGCTGGAACAGCACAACTGCAAAATTACACTGACAGTTCTCCTCAGGAGCCACTTCCAAGTCCGCTGAGGAAAACCTGAAGTTCCTTTGTCAGATACCGAGATGCCACATGGTAACTGCAGAGAAATTCACGTAGTTTCTTTTTAACAGAAAGCCCTGGAGGTGTCCTCATTAAGGTGGTGTGGAGGTCAGAGACAGCCACAAAAAGCGGAGAAGCTCAGACACAAAGTAAATGTTCAATGCTTTTTTTGCTTTCTTTTAAAAGCAGGAAGACCTCAGTGTTAGATCTTGTATTCTACCATTTGTGTGACACAAATGAACTATAATTTTGCACTTAAAGAACTGGACTCATAGCATGCTAATGCCTATTAAAAAAAAAAATCCTAACAAGCCTAGCCTTTAATTTATGTGAATTTATTCCTGAGTAGTCACAAGCCGTAGCTCTTGGTTGTGCAATGCTGGGGTTGGAAACGAGGCTGCTGCTTACGTGGAAAATGCACAACTGCTACGAGTTCAGACAGTTTTATCATCTTCTGTTGGCTGTCTGAAAAAGAAGTATCAGCCTGCTTCAGCTTCAGCACTTTGAGAGAACAGTCCTAATCTGCTTAGATTTGCTTCAAAACTTTCCTCTCAGGTGCGTGTTAGAATAAGACAACAGTCTGGAAGGCCGGGGAGCAGTTTCAGCTTATTCCTCACTTCCCTTTCCCTAAGATGCACGCCAGCTGAGACTTTGGGCGTGCTGGTGTCGGTTGGGAACAGTCAGATGACAATTTCACTTCCTCCTCCTAGAAGCAAAGACTGTGTAAGATGAAATTTTCATTCAGGCCTCCTCATCTTACTGCCTGTCTGTCCTTGGATCAGTGTGAAATGATGACTGACGGTTCCTGCTGACTTGCTGAGAGATGTGCCTCCCGAAGGCGTGCAGCACTTGGCTGAAAGCAAGGCTTTCCAATTCTTGTAAATTGCAGTACGGTTCTTTCCTCAGGTGAGGCAAAACAAGGTACTCCCTGCCTTACCCATTGCCCATGTGATTTCTGTACCACAAAATCTCATCAGATCTCCACCACGCTCACCGAAACAAAGGTAGATAGTGAACGAAGCCAGAAGCCTACAAAGGGGAGCAGGATTAACAACCACTCCTTCTGGTTGCAGTTTTGCTAATTAAGTTAGTCCTTCAAGGTGGAATGCGTGTCATTTCTAATGCTGTCATCCTTGTGGTTTAAGTTCCTGGGATAAACCGGTTTCCCTCTTTCTTCTGCAGGCAAATGTCGGGGGGGGAGATGTTCTGAAGGAGAGCAATGTAATGCTGAGTACCCTGGGGAGAAGCGACTCAGGATGTCTTTAGAATCTCTGGGGAGACTCCAGAGATGGGGCCACATACATGGTGTCCCTGGTAGGGAAGCAGCTATAGAGCAGCGCAGGATTCCCTCCTTACCTACTTCTTTCCTTCTTCCCCTATGGCCTGCAAGGAAAAGCAGTATGGCAATGTAACAGGCTTGTAGGATAACCACAGGGACACCAGCTTCAACAGAAGAAATGCTTTGATCTCAGTATTTCCAAACGTAGGAGTGGCTGAGTTTTTATTTATTCATTTGAAGCTACTTTAAAATGACAGCGAAGCTTCATTACATATTCCTGAATTTCAAGATGACAAGCTGGCTAGGTGGGGAACTGCCAGCATATTGCACTGAGACTTAAGCCTCAATCCACTGTAGTTTACCACACCTGCAATTGGTTCCATTGTTAATATGTTGCCACTTAAGACAGCAGCTGGTGCTGAAAGCAGGAGGCAGACCTGTCTTGTGCTGGTATGTTGTTAATCTGTTCCAAGTTACAATGGAGAAGGTCCTCCTGTAGGTGCTGAACTCTGCTTTTCAGTCCCTCAACTATAATGCCTTGCTGCTTGTCCCATCTAGGTCCCCTCGCTTACCCCTTGGACTACAGCTGTCTGGTCCAGCTGGTTCTAGTTCCAGTCTCACCATGACTTCATTTCAAGAGCAAGGAAGCCAGGGCCTTGTCAGCAACCTACTTTCCCTACCTTGATTTGGGAAACAGCTGAATCACCCAGGCTGCCAATCTAAATGTCACGTGCTTGCCTTTATCTTCCAGAAAATTCTGATTAGGGAAATAGAAACATTTCTGGGAAAGAGAAGACGTGTCTAGCAGCTCCAGGGGGCTTATGTTTAATTCAGCAAACTGCAACTTGACCATTCAGTACGAAGCTGGTACAGTTTGATAATGGGCAGCTGTAATAACAGACAGTATTACCAGACTTATTCCATAAACCTTACTCACAGAGATGTAATGACATCAATTTGCTTAAAACATCCAAGTGGGGTGCCAGAGAATTTATAGTTTGTCTAGTTACCATGGCAAATCAGTTGGTGAATGTGTTATCTTCAGATTTGTAGGTTTTGCTCCACTGTGGATTGTTTTGCTTTTGCTTTGATTCCATTCTGCTTTATGGAACTAGTGTTTACTTTCACCAGTCTTACATTGTTTGTTTGTTTTTAAGTGAGAGGACGTGTGAGTTTTCATTGTACTACCACTTAATGTTTACCAACAGTACTAGACAGTGAAGACAAACCCAGAAGGGGTCTTACTGAAATAGGATTAATAGAGAAATGGGATTTTAGAGAGTTTAACTGTAGGATAGTAGCTGTGCTAATTAAAGGCTTTGAAGGAGACTAACACATCACTGCTTGGAGGGAAGCAGGCTGGACTGGAAGCCTGTTCCTCCTAAGCTTCTGTACAACATCCCAGAGTGGCCAGGAGGTGGTATGCAGGGAAAAGGAACGGGACAAGCCTTTCCCTTAGTGTCTTCTCAGCTTGGGAGTGCTGAACCTGATGTGATCTTTTCTTTCTGCGACTTCCTTTGGCTGCTCTTGGTGGTGATGTTTGGCCAGGCAGACCTTTGGCCAGACTCCGTGCAACTGTTGTGTTCTTGACCCGATCGGTTTTTACCATGTACTTAAAAAAAATGACTCACAAGGCAAGTACTGTATTCAGAAGCAAAAATATAAGGGATTTGGGGTTCATGGGACTTTTGAGTCAGTAGATGTAAATGAACCTTTAACGTATCTTTGCTTTGTTAACTTACAGATTGTATCCACACCATCTTCCTGGAACAGCTTTACAGCGTGCTCTCCTGAAGTTTCAGGTCCATAGGGTGTGCTCCTACTCCCCTCTCCTGTTTCCTTGCCTGGCCTTTCATTGCAGTGAAGTTGAGAGGGAAAGGCACAAAAAGCTGAACTCAAAACTGTACTTCCTGCTTTTCTTTAGTGCCGAAAGCACAGCAGTAACTATTTTCCTGGAAGAAAACAGGCTTGCTGTTTTTCCTTACTTTGCTCTGTGTTGCTGTCTTCTTTTAGGAACTAAGTAAGAGTGGGAAGCTATTGCTTTCCTTGCACCAAGAAAAGAAATCTAATCCCTAGCAATGACCCATTTCATGCACTCTAAGGAAGTTAAATTATGACAAACCTTGAAGGCGGTACTTGTAAAATTATCTCTTAAAGTGATTATTACATTACTTGGTGCACAGCTTATCCTTGCCACGCAGAGCCTTAGGACTGCCTGAAATGACAGCTTCCGTGATCTTAAAGCCATTTCTCCTGTGACCCCACCCTTGGTTATCACAACCACTGGGTCTCCTACCAGTTGTGGAGCTTTCTTCTTTTTTGTTCCCCAGGAGAAGGGTTTTTGAATTGAGACAGCAAACATAATAATGGCACCTACACTGTGTCAGACCAAGGCTCTTTCCAAACAAATGTCTTACCTGAGTGGCCATCAGAAGCAGGCACAACAGGAAAGCAAGAGCAGGCAGACAAGCTATTTATCCCTTCCGCTCTCCAGCAGTGCTGAGCTTCTGAACTTTTCTTTGTTTCATTTTAGTCTAATTTCCATTAATTTAATAATCCTCAATGGATTTCATTTTCATGGAAGTGTCTGTTTTCCTCTTAGATTCCTGTAAGCACTTAATATCCATAATATCCTTTGATAAGAATTACGAAGTTCAGTTACGTGTTTAACGAAGAGCCACATGCTATTGTTTTAAACGTGAATTCCAGTTACTGCATTTAGAGGAGTTAAATGAGTTAAGTGAAACTTAAATCATAGGGTTTTAGGTTTAGTTTCTAAGTGAGGTTTGCTTGTCTTGAGCTTTTCCCTAGTAACTCATTGCCCACTTGAATTTCTAAGACTTTATTTGCTTTATAGATAACCACAGAGAACTGAGCTGAAGTTTCCATGAGTTTATCTGTTGCTAACCTTGAATTCTACTCCAAGGGTCAGTGGTCAGCTCGCAGCCCGGCAGTGAAGGTAGCTTACCCCTCTGCCAAGCTCGTTATTTTCCACATGTCCACTTGGATGTATATTCCACCTGCTTTTACATCCAGTGTTGTCAGCTCTCTTTGCTAACATCTGCTGTTGCTGCACAGATCATCAGGCTAATAATCCTTATGCTACACCTCACAAGACAGCTTTTTGGTTTGGATCACAGTCAACCTGTAGCAATGGAGATTCCTAATTGTTTGCTGTGAAGTCAGAAAGCCACAGGACTTCCCCTAGGCTTCACTGGGAAAAACAAGTTCTAAAGCTCAGAGGGCTCGGGCCTCACAACTCCTTCAAGGATGCTGAGGAAGTCAAGAGTCACTTTGAAGCCCATTTTGACACCCATTTTTTTGAACAGTTCTTAAACAATGCCATTCAACAAGAGCAATATTGCTGGCAGGGTGCTTTGTCTAATATCACTTTAAGGGGTAACTTACTTACTCATGTCTCATTGCTTGAGGTGAGCATTTGTAAATACAATGGAATGTAAGAAGTAAGTTTTCTGCAAAGGACCAGCTTGACTTTCCCCCAAAAGACTACTCCTAGTAATGCCTTTATAATTGTGCTCCTGGAAAGCAGCATGTCAAAAGCTGCAGCAACAGCAGTCAAGTAATAAAATTTTGTACCAAATAATCAGTCTTTTAATTAGGAAATCAATCACATGAGGAAGCATACAAAGCACAGTTTGAGATGAACACTGTGTTCATCTCAATGCTCTCTGGTACAAATAACAGCATTAAATTATGTGTACACACCTGACTGTGGGGTAGGGCTTGCAAAACCATCCTGCAAAGTCTGCCTGTTTATACAGCACTGTACACTAAGTCTGGTTTGCGTGCCACCAAAAATTCATGATTTGTTCAGTCACCAGTGTCGAGTGAATTTGTTGACACGTTCGGAATTCACTTTTATCAGAGCCCACGTTTCGATATTAAAGCCAATCTCTAAATTCCTCTGTTGTAGAATAATACTGTTTCTTCTGTAGATGACAGAATTTCTGCTTCAAGGTCTTCTCGTTTTATCTGAAATGTATAGAAAACAGAATGAACACCATCATATCCTGGTAAGTCCTCATTACTGTACTAAAATAAAGCACTGCATTCAGAAGCAAGAGTAAAAGGGATTTAGGTTTCTCTGTTTTGGGGTTCGTGGGACTTTTTGTTTTGTCATTTTTTTTTTCTTCTCTGACATTTCTTAGATATACAAACATAAAAGAGGAAATGTGTTTTATTTAAAGCTAGAGGAACTCCCAAGATCTAAACAGAGTACTCGTGATGTTGTCTTTACTGACTGTATTTGAGTGACTCAGGAGATCTTCCATCGAGGACTGAGCAATTAGGAAACTCAAGGAGAAACAACCAGCCATGTTTTCAGCACATAAATCCCCTCACTTATGTCTGGTTTACCCTTGTTGCCACATATTAAGAAATCCCTAAAACTAGTAAAATGCCAGCATTTTTAGGCTAATAAGAAAAAACATTGGAAATTGCAAGAGCCCCATCTGTGAATTTCTGAGAATATTCACACAGTGCTTTAAGGGAGAGGAAACCCAGAAAGGAAACCCAAGTTCTTCTCTCACTTGGCCTTTTCCAATCCCCAAGGTTCTAAGGGCTAGTTCCTCCCTTTAAAACCTGTCAGCAGGTTCCCCCAGGAACAGGTTACACTTCACAGTTCAGAAAGGCAGGCTGAAGAGATGTTACCTGAGTTGGTTTACCTCTCTGATCAACTTGTGCTGACTTCTAATGAAAACAAAGATTATCATCTCAACCCTTGCTGTATCTCCAGCAGGATTGAAAACCGTGCTGAGAGAGCCTTGGGTGTAATCTGCAAGACAGCTTTCCTGACCTTGTTTGCTTCAGATTGTTGTGCAATTCTGATATATTTACACTTTTCAGATGAAATTTAAGTGACGTACAAGCAACCTTGGCACAGCAAGTCCTGTAAGCCTCTGTATAGTGTATGGGCAGCCTCTCTGCTGCCCCCTTTTAGATGCACTAACCATTTAAACCCTACTGATTTTTGTTAGGTAGCCTTAAAGCCACTGGCTGGAACTACAAAATGACTATTTAATATAACAATAATCCTAAACCAATTTGTTTGAAAGGACTTACCTCACCACACTGCGGGAACATGCCCAGTGAAGCTGGTAACATCCCTACCAGTACTGCCGTAATTGTAAGCATTTTCACTGAAGCCAAAGCACGTGGAGTTCTTGCAGTGTTCACCCTGCCAAAGACAATTGAAAAGATAAACATATCTCCCTGGCCTTGCAAAATAACCTGACAGTGAGACACAGCTGCTACTTTAGTAGCTAAACTGTAAAAAAGCGGTAACCCAGGCTTATGAATCCTAAAGATGTAATCCTTATTTCCTGTGTTCTTATTCCTAACTTCCTGTTCTTTCCCTTTGCTTTGCATTCAAATGCAGCGCTTTGCAGGCCCAAAGTAACAATATAGGATTAAGGAAATAAGCAGCAAGATCAAAATGACAAAATAAGGGAAGGTGCATTAGTGTCTTAAAGTGTTTCAGTGCTTTGACAAAGATTTTTCTTGGAATACCTTCATTCCTTTCAGATTTACTTCCTTTTGGCAATTCTACCTACATCTTATTTATGTCTTCTAATAATAGAAGTCCATTAACTTTTAATACAGGGGACGTGGAATTTATTTAGGCAATGCAAAATTACCTGTACTTTTACACAGCATGGACAACTCCTGTCAAAAGTTCAGGGCAGGCTAAAAATTCTCTGCTAAAGCATACAATGAATTATTCTTACGAAATAAAGCTTTTACAAGTTGCAAAACAAAGAAAATGTTCTATAATACATGAATGGCTATTTGCAAGTTGGGGTCTAGTTTTAGTTAAAAATTCAGAAGTTATCTTTTCAGAAATGTCCAGACTAAGCGCAGTGATCAACCTTGACACCAGACATTGCAACTCCAACCACGGTTCTGGAAGCTAGGTGATGGGACACAGTCTGATGGGAGAGCAGACAAATGGGAGAACAGATGAACTACTCATAGATACAGACGACCTCCTGCAGACCATCAAAACTTGGATGCTGACACAATAAGGCTCAGTGATTTATCTAAATGAATCACAATCTGAACAGAAACCTCCCAGCTAATCCTCCAAGGCAACTGGTATCCCAGAACCAAAAAAGAGTGGGCAAGCAGTAACAGGCAGACTAAACGTCAGAGTACACGCTGAGCGAGCACCCCCAGCTCTTCTGAAATCCCTCTTACCTTTCCACAAAGTGCATAAGCACAGCTGGCAGGAAGAATGTTGTCCCAAACAAGATGCCTCTTGATAGTGCTGTTTCTTTAACGGCCTCCAGGAAGGGCGACAAAAAAAAGTCATTAAAGCAGTTCTCTCTACGGCATCAAACACCACATGTTCCTGTGAGTACTTTTTGCCTGGCACTCCGCAATTTCAAGCAACAGGGAAGTGAAGGATAAAGATCATTTGTTAGAGAATTTCTTTTTTAAATGGAAACTAAATTCCTACATGTGGGAAACAGTCCATATGTGACTAAGAAACTCCTTAACAATGCTGTATTGAGTTTTCCAATTCAGATTTGCTTTTTTTTAAGTTGTGCTGAACTCTTTCTGACTGGTCGTACTTTCTGGATGTCCTAACTGTCTTGCATGAAATATAAAGTTCTCTCTCCAGCTGTTCACAGATCCTTATGCTCACCTAGCTTTTTCCTCCCCTCTAATGCTGCGGCATAGAAAAGGAAGGTCACTGACAGCACGTAAGGAATGAATCCTTGTTTAGTTTCTGTGGATATTAAAGAGCAAGGAAGGGAGCAAATACAGAGTCAGCGTGGTCAGCAACTGGAGCTCGAGCATAAAGTGCACCATCACATTGCAGATCAAGAAATGACCCTTTGAGAGGCAGAGCCTTTAAACAATATTCCTGCTCTGGAAGATGCACATGCTATTTACAGTAAAGGGCTTTTCTCTGAGGTGTCCCATCAGAAGCAGCAGCTTTGAGTCTTGCCTCCTTCTGAGGTGACGTGGAAAGCAGTAAAGCCTGTGCTAGCGTTCCTGTGGTTTAACTCTGGTGCTTGGTACATTGGCCTGGGGAAGCTGCCAACCCTTGGGGACACAAGACAGATGGCAGTCTGCTTCCAGAGACCCAGCCCAAGCCCAGTCCAAGATTCAGCACCTGATGTGGGATTCCTCAGTTCAGCACAGCAAACTGCATTGACTCTCATCATAATGTTTAGCTCTAAGCAGGAAATGAAAGGCAAGTCAAGAGAGGTCTCCCACACCTCGCCTACCTTCTCACCAGCCTTCTGTGACACTCCTAAAACTTTGCCATTCCTGTCCATCACTTCAATTCCATTCTCAAATTCTGGGCTTCTCACCGCTACCACAGTAAAAGCACTCATCAAGCCTGCAGAGTTAAAAAGGATTTTGCTTTAAAAGATCCAGTGAGGCTATCTTGATAACTATATTCATAATTGTGTACATTTCTTATTTCCAGTTCAGCAGTTCACAAATGAATAACCTGGAAGAGACCGCCCCATAAAATCTAACAGATCTTCATTCTTGTTTCAGAAGCTTGAGCAAAATTTTAAGGCACCATTCCCGAAATGCTTTGTCATTATGGACAAAGATCCGTTAATTCCCACCAGCCAGCTCAAACCAGAAATATTTTGTTCTTAAGAGGAAGGGGAGGGAGTTTTGTTGTGTATAGGTTTTGTACTGGTCAGTGCAAAAAGCAGCACAGAAAAGAAGACCCTGGAGAAAAAACACTTGCAGTAAAGGCTGCATTCCTGTCTTGGAAGGGAAGGTGCTAGTGGAACACCAGCTCTACTACGTTCCATTATGTCACTGTGTGTCTCGGTCACATCTGGCAGAGCCTCAGCTGGATCCTAGATGAGAATGTTTTGGTCTCCTCCAGATCCAGCACCACAAGATGCCTGAAAACATCCATCCCACAGTCAGCCACTGAAAACACAAGCCTAAACCACTGCAACTTATAAAGGCTGTATTGAATAGGAGTTAGCAATCTACGTGGTTTTCTCTTCTTTTCTAGACTAAGATCTAGGCATAACAGGACGTAGTCTGTCAAACTGACCTTGTTTAAAATAATAGATTTCTCTGTTTATTAGTTTTTGGCAGAGCTGTTCGATAAAGACATCAGTGTAAAACATGGCAAATGCTGGACTAATAATAATCAATTACCCTCAGGTTTCTCTCTACATTTAAGAAAACGGAAACACATTTTAACACGTGTTAAAATGAGTCCCATTACCTTGCCAGGTAAATAATATTCTGGTGCAACAACTCTCAATTTCTACACTGTCAGCAATTACACAGCCAGCAGCAGCCCCAACCCGAGCAAGAAATGATGCCAGTGCACAGCTAGAGCTGTGCTGCACTCTGGTGTCACCTACGTGTCACAACAGGTCATGCTAGCTCCAGTGCTACTTCACTGATCGCTCCTGGCAGTCCTGTTGGATTCAGGGATCATGTCTGAGTTCATCCAGGAAAAAAAAAAGCCAACTGCATTCTTGTATTGCTTTACAGAAATAGTTGTATGTCATGCATACAAAAGTCAGAAAATCGCTCTGCAGCTCTAGAACTGACAATCAGCAAGCATCAAATAAAGGACCCTATACTGAGCTAACTCACACAGAAAGGACAGTACCCAACAAAGGCAGCCAGAGAAGAGGGGTAATAAACCACAGTATGACCACATCCACACAAGGGCAAGGAAATCCTACTGTCAGACCAAGGCAGCAAATGGCCCTTAGATCTGCCGTGTCATGTAATGTACAGTCTCTTTTTACTCACCAAAAAGAGGAGCAGGTAGAAGTCTTTTGACAATCAGATGTGTTACTGGACTCTTCAACGTGTATCGGTCCATAAAGATAAAAGGAAAGGCCTAAGGCATTGGGAGGAAACAAGCACCTTCTATTAAAAAGAATGTTTTTGCAGTTTTTCAGTACATGCAACAGCCTTGGAAAATAATTCTGCAACTTTGTACTGAGATACCATCTATAAAACTAAGCAAACGATGAGATTTAATATTTCAACAAAACAGATACGCTCTCTAGTTACTAAAGGTTTTTGTGATCACACTTTTCTATAAGAACACCTATAAAACAATACAATAAAAAGTATTAAACATTGTTACTTAAAGAACAGTAGTATGAACACAGAGCTACCTAGTGCTCCTGGAAGGCTGATTAACTTGTGTCCAGTGCAGTATTTTCGTGACTGTGCTGCTTCTGTGATCTGAGCTGTCTATACCCTGCACAGACTCTGGCAGATTTTACCAGCTGTTCAGAGCGAGACAGTCATCTTCAACAGCTCAATATTAGACATATTAGACAGCAACTCAGTGAGTTACTCTGTGTTTGTAGACTCTGGTCGCTTCCTCTCACCACCCATTTTCTAATACTGTAAAAAATTTAAGAAGGACATCATAGGAAGCAACAGAGGAAGCTGAGCAAGGTATTGGCTGACGGATGATCAAGAAAATTCTTATTCTCAGTTGTTCTTGGGGAAGACATCAGAGTAGAGCATTACAGCACAATTCTTAAGGATTGTGGCAGTGTGATTATCTCAGGGCCTACTCCTTCTCAGGAGAGATTATTAGGAAAGAAACCATCAAATAAATACATACACCTAAAAGTGCTGCATAGGAAACGGCTCCCACGCCGACCAAGACTTGCTTTTGGTGAAGCGAGTTCTCCTAAGGACAAAAGAAACATTACTAGGTAAGTACGCTTGTAAATCACATTCAAAATGGTCTTGTACAATGACAATGACTCAAAAAATAAACATAAATACATACTTCATCCTTCGTGGTACCATTTCCATTTAATAGGGTGAATCCTGTGGTGTATGCATGAAATGCAAACTGCAGAAAGGAGAACAAAAATGAATTTGGAACAGAGACGAGAAGACTTGTAAATGCAGAAAGAGGCAATTACCTGACACAAAAAAATTTGTTTTGCTTGCAGCTGAAGTGACGAAGAAATGACCTAAGAGAAAAACCCGACAAGAAAATGAGTTTGATGAATCTAGGAGTTTTTGCTGAGCAGTGGTTGACGAGAGCATGAAGCGAGCTGCTCTGTTACCATCTGTGGCAGTGCCAAAGGCTCCAGTCAGTGCCAGAAGCCATTTACCTTGATTTTGGGCTAACACGCTTTCTTGAAACAGATGTGATATATTCACTTTGTCTACCCAACATGAAACACAGATGCATAGTGGTTAAAACACTGTGCAAAAAAATATTTGAGCGAGATGATTTCTTACTCAAAATAAAAATTGTATTTGTGCCCGTGAAGTTTAAATAGAATAAGTTAGATACTACAGATGTAATTGAAGTGAAGGAGTCGGGGTCTGATAGGTTTTATTCGTATAAATACTAGATGCACCTGATCTCATACTAACATTTTAGTAGTTACTTCCCCACTCCTTCTCCAAATCAGACAGTGAATAAGAACTTCAGTTATAAATGACAGCCTTTCTTGAGGTCTCACCAAGCTACGAGTGTGAAGCACCCTCAAAGAAAATGCAGCTGAGAAGCCTAAACCTTCCCATTCCCTTCCTCAAGACCCTAGCTCTAGAAAACATAAGCCAAGTGGTGCACCGGTACTTCTCATTGTTACTTACCAATGGAAGAGTTACAGGCAGGAAAGCTAAAAAGAAAGAAACCTTTATTTCAGTAACAATAACTGCTGAGTCCAGATTGATGGTTTTTAGCAGAAGATTTCCCAGACTTCCCCCCCCCTCTAGTTTCAGCTGTCAATAAAATACTTGTTCACAAAACAAATAAATTTTAAAAATAATAATAATCTTCGCTATAGACTTCAGTTCTAACCTTTGTCTCCCATTCCTCATTCAGGAAACCAAAATATCTGGTCTTGGCTTATAGCCAAAAGGAGTCCCCATGAACTCCACTCACAACAGCCACTCGGACACTGTATGACCAACAAACTGTGTGACTATTCAGAAAGAGATACCGGCAACAAAGGCTGCCACAGCTGTGAGCGGTTACAGAAGGATGCTTCTTCTCAAGCAGACTGCAGGAATAAATAAGTCTCCAAAAAATAAGAGAGTGCAACTAACAGGAGTAATAGTCCACTTGTTTTCCACACAGAGAAGAGCACCACTGTGTGGGATCACACGGGATATTTACTGTGTGCCATTCCCTGCTGACACTTCAGTTACATGCTTCTCTGAAGGGAGCTCACCTGGAGCTCTGAAGAAAACAGGAATTATCTTGCCTGTATCAGGATGTACGCTGGCCTTAGAAGAAAAAAAGAAAAAAAAGGAAAAAAAAAAAAAAAGATTAGACCGCCTGTTTCATACTTAAATAAGAAAGAAAAGAAAATGGATTTCTAAATCATTTGGAAACTTACCAGGCTTAGCAGGAAGGCTTGTTTTGTCTAAATAATTTGAGAATCAGGTTAGTAATGAAGTTTCAGAAAAGCGTGACTAAAATCTTGTTTCTAAATTTATTATATCATTTTTTTCTAATAGCTCACTTTCATACAGTGTTGTATGTGTTCACATTCCTTTAATTATTTTTCCCTAAAATTTCTCCCCACATACGTTGTTGAACATAATTTAGTCACATCTCATATGCTAAGAACACCAAGCACATACTATGACAGAATAGTAAATTTTAAACAAGCTAGTAGGCATTTTAAAACAGAAAATAACAACACTTAAATATGGCTAAAAGCCTAAAGGCTTATTGTTAAGACTTTGGCTTTTCTGGAATCCCAGAATATTTCATTTCTCCTTTCAGGCTCTGACACACGAGGTACTAAATGCCACACGGGTACAGCAGAGTGCACACTGAAAGAAAAGCAAGACTCCTCTTAATGCAGCAACTTCAGCACTTCCTTCCAGCAACTCTGTGGGTTGGTTTCCCACCCAGGTACTGCTACTGTGCATTTCACGAGACGTGAAACCAAATCAACCTGCACTCCGCATGATGATGCAGCACCAAAGACTCAAAATGCACTCCGTAAGCATTTTGCATATTCTTCAGCATGACAGCACTGAAATTTGGCAGTGGTCATCCAAAGAAATTCAAAAAAATTTCCACGGTAAAGAGTTTTTCTTGTGCTATCCCTTGTTACTGAATCTCAGCACTCTGCCAGCCAGATCTTACACTAACATCAATTATTTCAACCATGAAAAAAAGACACCTCTATTTTCTATCGGCTGTGCTCCAAAATACCTCATGATTCTGTATGGGCCCACTCTGGGTCTTTTCACTGTTTTCTAATAATAACCGGGCTTTTCTTATTTCATCCTGTAGTAGAGAAAAAAAACAAAAACAAAACAAATCAAACAGAAAAAATAACTCATATTTCAATAGTCTAAAGTGCAATGTGTCAGTTGTGACACTCTAAACACAAACCTGTAACGTCAAGCTAGTGCACCCACCCCTCACCAGAGCAATGAAAGCAAGAACGCACCTGGATACACAACCAGTTCACAACCAGAGAAACTTTTTGACTGCTCAGGGTCTCTTGAACCCTATAAGTATCAATCCTGCACCAGAAATTAAAGCGTAAGAAAAGCCTCAGTGAAATCCAGAGCGTTACTCTTCTACTTAAGGATGCCCACGTGTGCTGGCAAATTCAAAGATTTAAATGGATTGCACCGAAGCAATCACCTGATATCCCCACAGGCAGCCAGCTATCTCAAAATGAAAACCCAAAACAGACATTTAAAGTTACCAGAAATGAGTAACAACTTCACCAGATGTTCCTGCGCATTAATAAATGTGTGATCAAATTTTGGATTTTATACTCTTCCTTTAGACTTGGCTTAAACTTTTAGTTATGAAAAACATACACTTGAAGAGAATAAAACTGTATCCTCATGTGCTTATCTACAGTCTACGTAGAAAGCTGTCTACACAGAAAGTCTCTTGCGAGGCATTATGAGATGACTGGACTTTTCTTCAGCAGGCGCATCCCTGTGTGCAACCGCCTATTTTCTCATTCAAGGAGCTGTGAGCTAATCTCAGCTCTCCAAATGTACTATCAAAGTTTACTTTGGTGTTCACATATTTAGTGTACATGTATTAAATTAAATTCCCTCTGTCATCTCTAACACAGGTGGAACTATAGAAGGACACATTTTCCCCAGAAATCTGCTATCGTTGACAGTTTCTTACATTTACAAGCTTTATACCTAGACTTTATGGCCTGCAATGTGTTTAGTGACTCACACTTGCAGTAATTATTGTTAAAACTGTAATAATCGTAGAATCAAGAATCACAGAACCATAGAATCATTAAGGTTGGAAAAGACCTCAGAGATCACCTAGTCCAACTGTTAGCACACTGATCATGGCCCTCAGTGCCACATCTCCACAATTCTTGAACACCTCCAGGGATGGTGATCTCCCACCTCCCTGGGCAGCCCGTGCCAGTGCCTCATTGCTCTGAGAACAAATTGTTCGAGCTACCCAACCTGAATCTCCCCTGGCACAGCTTGAGGCCATCATCTCTCATCTTATCGCTGTTATCTGGGAGCAGAGGCCGACCGTCACCTCACCACAACCTCCTTGCAGGGAAATACAGACAACAATAAGGTCTCCTCTGAGCCTCCTCTTCTCCAGATTAAACCATCCCAGTTCCCTCAGCCTCTCCCTGTAAGAGCTGTGCTCCAGCTCCTCCCAGCTCCGTTGCCCGTCTCTGGACACACTCCAGGGCCTCGATGTCTTTGCAGTAGCGAGGGGCCCAGAACTGAACACAACACCCAGGTGCAGCCCCACCGGTGGCAGTACAGAGGGACGGCCGCCTCCTGCTCCTGCTCCTGCTGGCACTAGGCAGGGCGCTGCTGGCCTCCTTGGCCACCTGGGCACACGTTCAGCCGAGCATCAACCAACACCGCCAGGTCCCTTCCACAGCGCAGCTTTCCAGTCCCTCTGCCCCACGGCTATAGCGATGCATGTGACCGAAGCGCAGGAGCGGCGCTCCGTCTCGCAGCCATTCTGCGGCACGGAGACCCTGCAGACGAGCCGCGCTCCGTGCTCGGGCAGGATCCCGTTCGGAAGGACACGGGAAGGAGCCGGCAGAGCGCTCCCAGAGCCCCGTAAACCCGACAGAACGGCACCGGAGTACTCACCGCGGACTTCAGGAGGTGCAGGGGGTCTAAGACATCCGCCCAGAGGAGAAGCCTCTGCCAAAAAGACTGCAGGACACACGCTTTAGGGAGACGTCGTTAAGGGCGCTGCGCCCGTTCCGAGGAGACCCGCGGCCGCTCCCTCCCGCCCGGCCCACGCCCCGGCCCACGCCCCGCGGCCCGCCCGCCTGCCGCCGCCTCACCGGGCCCTCCGCCCTCCAGAGCCGCAGGTTGGCGTCCATGGAGCCGCGGCACCGGAAAGCGCTGCCGGGGGACGGTCCGCCCGCTGCACGCTCCGCCCGGGCCCGGCCCCACTACAGCGGGAGCGCCGGGGCTGCGGGGTTCCGAGGGGCACGGCTGCTGCTCCGGGAAGGCGATTATCCTGTGCGAGCGGGACTACGGGGTCAAGCAGCGAGGCTGCTGGAAACCTCCGCGTGTCTGCAGAAAGTTAAAAGGAAGCAAGCTGAGGTAAGGGAATGACACAGCCAGGTGAAGAACGGCGTGTGCCGGCTGCGGGCTTTCACATACACAGCTGCCAACAAAAGCACTGCCAGGTTGCTCTGTGTTACCAAGCTGTGCAGAGGCTCAATTTCACATACAGCAGGTCCAGGAGAAGAGTTTTATTGAAAAACGGCAGGGATACTTGTGGGTTTATACCAAACTGAATTAAAATGCTGGTGCTGCAAAGGCATTAGCAAGTACTGAGACCCTGAACGCAGCCTTCCCCTCCACATCAGCAGGCATCGTGAGGTGCCAGGTGTGTTTCTTCACCCTTCCACTCACATTAGGAGCAGGCACCTTTGCCAGCTGCTTCTCTCACACTAACCTTCTGCCCACCCCTCTCACAAGGGGAGAAGCTGAGAAAGCTGCTGAGAATCATTTCAGCTCCTCCAGTCCATCAGCAGCACGCTGCCCTGTCCCTCACAACACCTGCCACCACTGTGTCCTGCCTGAGGCCTCCTCCCCCCACACACAGATGAAGCCAGCACAGCTGGCTGCTGCTTGCTGCCAATAAAGGCACCAAATGCAGTGCCAAGCTGTTCAGAATAGAGAAGCAAGAAAATGCGGGGGAAAAGTGAAAAGAAAGCAAAACAATACAGCTACTGCAAGTCAATGCTAGGATTTATTGATGGCACCACAGATGCAGTTGTGCTATATTCCTTTAAGCAGTACAATTTACAATTGATCATTACATTTTCTGGAGGCAGATTCAAGCAGATAAACAAGGCTTTAAATGAAGAAAGATTGTTATCAAGCTCCACTAAGCACAGTATTGGGGCGCAAATTTTTAAGCATCTCCCGAACAAAATGCAAGCTTGTAATGCTTGTTAATGCTCCTGTGTAGCTACACTGCATTTTGACCACAGGCAAGATTTAAATTGTATATAACATTGATCTTGCACTGCAGACAGAAACTTTTTTGTGTTACATTCATTCCGTCCCCTGAAAATAATCCTTAAAAAGAGAACTCTGCATCAAAACTGTTTTCTGTTTTGTCCATTGGCCTGTTTTCAAGCTCTTGTAACAGAAATGCACTTGTCATGAGAAAAGCTAACTGGGAAGCTTGCTGGTCCAAAGCCAGTTAAGGAAAGAGGGAAAACAAACTAAAAGAAGGAAGCAGAAGGCAACTGTATTTCATCCACTTGTCACATTCTGCTTACAGAAATTCATAAAACCTAAGTTGCCAAAGGGGGAAAAAACTTTATTTTTACCTTATGTTCTTTTTTAAAAAAGGCAAGGGAGTCAATAAGTACTTCAGCATTTAATTATTATCATTCTAAAACATGGGAAAATGAGAACTTTTATTTCTTCCATAATCACAGCCACTTGCTTAATGTCTTCAGGTACAGCAACTAAGTTTCATCTGCATTTTTAAGTGTTTATGTATGCACTTTCTCGAAATATTCTTTAGAAGCCTCTGGGCTTGGTTTGATCTGTCAAGAAGAAAAAAAAGAAGTTATTGCAAGCTGTAACTGAGATACAAGAATTATGGACTTAACATTTCATCCAAGAAGCAAATATACTTTATTAAAACATTAACTTATTTGTTTCTGCACTTGGTTGGAAGATGTATGAACTCCTACTTGTCAATTTGAAGTATATACAACACATTGTTCCTGCTAGATATCATGCAGGGCATGAAGCAAGTAAAAAAATCCATAGACAACTGGTAGAAAGTACAGAAGTTTGAAATACAAACTGTCTTCTAAAAGAAAGTCAGTGACTTTCCTCACAAATCACACATTTAGTATCATACAAATAGACTGAATTGGTCCAACCAATGAAAGCCTCAGGCTTAGAAAATAGGAAGAGATTCATTCAAGCACCTCATATTAAAGCAGTTCTTAGCCCTTGGGACACACAAGAACATGCCAGTGTCTATATTTAGAAGAGTGATATTTAGCAGACGCTTACTGTAGGGGAATCTGGAGTCCAGTTTGCTGGGCAAACCTCTCCATGTGTTTCCACATACTGGAATGCTTTCACCAAGCGAAGGGTCTCTTCCACACTGCGACCGACGGGGAGATCATTGACACTTAGATGCTTGATGACCCCGTTTGGATCAATGATGAACAGACCTCTGCAATTGAGTGGGAATTTCAGGAATGCAAATCATATTTAAACATCAAAACCAAGAAACTGATGAACAATTTCAGCATAGTAGCTAGATGCACACATCAGACTTAGGAGCAGCAATATCACATTTGATATATTGTAAGTACAGCGATGAAAAGCTAAGAGCTTATGAACTGGTATGGTATTGTGGAAATTATGCAGGATACATCAAGACTGTTAAAACAGAAAGATGTATGAAAAAGATAGAACTTTTAATTCATTCTGTATTTCAAAGCTGACAGCTAGAATCCTTTCCACATCTTTTTGATACGAAAATCCAAAGGTACTGAATGAAGAGTTGCTTATGCATTACACTATAAATTTGTTATATATAAGCCACTGAGGAAACTAAAGAACAAATTAATTAGTAGGGTGAGATTTGGAAACACGTCTGAAGTTCTGTTTTAGCAAAGAAGCTTCTGTTTTGAAGTGGAAAAATAACAGCACAGATTAAAGCAACCTAGAATAACAATGAACAATATCGATTCAACATTGAATCAGAATATTAAGCAGCCTTCTGTGGACTTCTGCTACTCTTTCCTTGGAAGGAAACCAATTCAAACACTTCCCTCCATGGCATAGAAAAACCTACATGTGAACACTGAGAATACAGGATTACTTTGGGCATTACAGCCAGCATAAACCTTTTAACACGAAGAGATGAAGAATCTGAGGTCCCCAGTAGACTCCAAGACAATTCCTTATTTTTTAAGGACCACCATTTTCTTGTAATATTTCCATGGAGTAAAAAGCATCTAGATAAATATACTTGACTGTAGTGGCCTCTAGGACTACAGCTCTACAAGCTTCTCACTCGCAAATTAAGGCACTCTCTTCCCCTTCCAGGAAAAGAGACAAAAAAATAAAGAAATTATAAAAACTAGAGAAATTGAAAAATGCTGCTCTTCTATCCTATTCTCCTTTTCCTTCCTCAGAACAGAGCGACTAGCTATCCTCTGCATGTATCCTCAGAGAAGTCTGGAATATTCTCAACTTTGCCATAATGAGTATGTGCCCTTTTCCTCAGATGAGATTCAGCAGTAGGTCCACAGAAATTCCATCTTTCAATGTTCATTTGGTCCCTGTACAGCTTCCATGGAGGAAACTGCATCATCAGCAGTCATTCATTACCTTAGTGCAATGCCAGGTCCTTCTAGCAGAACACCATAATCACGGGAGATTTGTTTCGTGAGGTCTGACAGAACTGGAATATTCATTTTGCCCAAACCGCCACTCTAGAGAGAAGAACAAGATTCCCTTCTGTTACCAAATGCTGTTTAGGACTAACCCTGACACTGGATTCAGTGCTCCCGAAGGTATAGCAAAAACAAAATACCACAAACTGCACCTGGAGTGGTTTTTGCTTTTTTGTTTTGCTCCAAAAAGCACTCAATTGTTTTGTTTGGAACATGAAAACTTGTCTAGCACTGAGAATTTCAGAATTGCTTATTTTGCTGGTAAAAGGTACCTGCAACAACAGTTATACTTTCATAAAGATTCCCTTGTACCTCATGTAGGAGCTTGGAATATAAAAATTTCTATTACATATTTAAGTGATCAAACTTAAACAAGATGAACATGGCAGGGAGGGAAGAGAAAAGAAGCCTGTAAAATATAACCAGATGAAACACAAGGCTTCTAACAAACATACTAGGTATGCCAGAGTTCTGCTGCTCTCTGTATGCAGTGCATGCATTCTCCCCCAAAACAGTTCAAATACTATTTGGAGAGTCAACCAAGATCGCTTTGATTTTCGCAACACACTGGAACAGCAAGAGAGATAAGCTCTGTTATCCTTGAAACAGGACTGGCATTTGTTAGCTTTTCTATTCTAGGCATCATCAGTGAATCATTGTATAATCTGTCACTCAGACCCTGATCTTGCAAATGCTTGCCTGCAACAGAGTTCTCACATGCAGGCAGATATTGGAGAAACCAAAGCCTTAACTCCGCTGGGTGTCAGTTTCCCATCTGCACCATTGTGGAATTCCTTCCACCCTGCAGAACGTTTTGCTATGCATACATGAAACAAGGCACGACTGGTGCATGCTGAACAACTTTCACATAAAGCAATGAAGGCACTTTGTCATCACATTTTAGAACTTCAGCAAAACATGCAGAAGATTAAATACTCTTGATTGGTTCAGCCAAACCATATTAAATTGAGCAAACTTTCCTCCCTCCTACATTATCAAGGAAAAGCCATGCACCTGGAGGCAGACCAGTTCAGCTGTGATAAGCACCACTATGGACTGCTGCACCCATGGCCACACATGTAGGAACTGATCACACTGCACCCTCCTGCGACACTTCTAACTGCCTACAACTAACCTAGGTACTGAGATGCATTATGTTATCAAAAGCATGCAATTTTACATGCACAAATGAAAGAGGCTCCTCTTGGGAAAACGCTCATTGTCTTTATCACATTCTTTCCCTGAAGAAACCAAAATACTCCAATTTATGTTTCAGAAGTAACTCTCATTTGCTGAAATGATTTCAATATTACCAATGCTCCATTACACTAGTTGCTGCTAACTAGTACCTAATGGTAGTAGCTTCGGAATGGAAGCAGAACAACTGCTTCTCATTTACTGTGACACCCCTCACAAACCATCAGCTGTCACAAGCAGCTTAGGAAAAGGACAATATATACTTGATGTATGATTATCTTGAGAGACAAACAAGATACAATACTTGACAAAAGAGAGCAAAACAAGAAAACAAGCAAACCCCACCAAACAAATTAAGGGAAAGATCCACAAAAGAAAGATTTAAAAGAATAACTTAAGTCTGAGTTCTGTCAAATGTACAACATATCACTACAGACAGTTTATTATAATCAACGTTTGCAGAATTGTTTATTCTTCTCAGGAGCTCCTGTGAAAAGAAAACAAACCAGGAGGGGAAGCTCCCAGGAGCCACCCCATTCATACCTTGCGCGGTGTATTTATCCAGGCCAGGTGGCAGAAGTGAGAGTCCACAGAGACTGCCACCACTTCACAGTTCACATCGTGGAATTCATTCGCTTTGTTACTAAAAGCCACAATTTCTGTGGGGCACACAAAAGTGCTGGGTGGGGAAGAGAAAGTGAGCTGTAACGATTCAGCAAGCTTTTGAGACAGGTTTCACAGAACGACACTCGCATCCCTGTTTCTAGGCACTAAAGCAAGAGCATCTTTTCTTTAGCTTAAGAAATTTTGACCCTATTTCCGGGTTTGCTGCACTCAAAGCAACAGCAGCAGGCACCTAGCGGGCAAAGCAGCTTCCAGCTGCTGGAGGCAGACGGAGCTATCCTGGCATGGAAGCCCACGGGCCACGGGTTAAATCCTCACATCCAGCAGAGCTCGGCAGAACCTTCGAGTGCTCCGCCAGGACAGCCCTCCCGGGGATGTGCAGCCCTCCGTGCAACAAAGCAGCGGGAGGAGAGCCTGACAGGGCTAAACCCGCACTCACAAATCCAGAGGGTAGAAGAAGAGCACGAGGTATTTCCCCTTGAAGTCATCCAGGGTCAGCTCCTTGAACTCCCCATTGACCACGGCCGTGCCTTTAAAAAACGGGGCGTGCTGCGTGACGGCCGGGGCGAGCCGCGAGGCGCCTGCGGGGACACACAACGCATTGCGGGCCGCCGCCTCCGCGCTGCCACCCCGGGGCACAGCGCGGAGAGGCCGCCCCGCGCTTACCCAGCGTGAGCCGGCGGCGGGCGCACAGCAGCGGCTGCACCGTCAGCGTCCTCCCGGCGGCGGGCACCTGCGGGGACACGAGGGTCAGGGCCGGCGGGAGCCGCGCGCTCCTTCCCGCCTTCCCGCCCTCACTCACCGCGCGGCGCAGCAGCCCCCTCAGCGCAGCGGCCATCTTGAGCGCGGCGCAGCAGGCGGGGCCAGGCGGCGGGCAGGGGACGCGAGGAGGAACGAGGGCGGTGCTAGGCTCGGAGCCGCCCCGAGGCGGCAGGAATCGCCCTGGGTTGGCGTTGCGTCCCGGGGCAGGAGGAGCGGAGGTGGTTCCTTCGGCGGCGAGCATGGGCTGCGCTCCTGTCGGGGCTGTGGGAGCATACTGCGGTATGCGCTCGTACAAACCAAAGCAGAGAAAAAAACGCGGCTTGTGCTGCTGGACCTCGGAAACCTCACAGATGCAACGTTTTTAAATGCAATAGGCTCTGACTTTACTGAACTCGTGGTCACCTTATTGCCTTTCAGTCAGAAATCCCCAATGCTGGCCGACATCTAGCAGATGGCAGCAGCACAGAGAGGTGTGTGGGTTGTGGAAGGGACTACACCTGACTCAAGTAAAGCTTCCAGCCAGCCTGCTGCTTTAATACGGACATTTATAAATATCCATGGCTTCCTACCAAGGAGAGACATCCCCAGCTGCCAATGGCTTCTCCCTAGTTCACAGGGTGACCAGGCCAGAGCAACCAAAGCAACATGAGCAAGCTCCTGGAAACTGTGTGGGTGCTGCATCTGTAGCTATAAGCAAAATAATAAAAAATAAAATTCATGGGACCAATCCAGCTCAAGTGGTCTGGTGACTTATGTCACAGTCAGCTCTGAGCCTTCAGGAAAGGAAAGTCACACACAGCTTGCTTATCCTGACTAGCCATTATCAGCTCTCTAGTATGCCCAGGAATTGTTTGGGACAGTTGTCATTGTACAGAAGCACGTCAGCAATTCCTGAACGTTTGACATTACAGGCTGAAGAGTTTCAGTTGCTGGTGTCGTTCTGTGGTGCTCTTGAATTTATTAATACAGATTAAGACAGTAACTGCCAGAAATGTGGCTCTGATAATCTCAGAAACTACAAAGCAGAGCAACCAGAATAACAATATCTACAAATACATGCACAGAGATGCTGGATGAAGATGTCAGTACCCAAAAGGAAGTGATGAAGATGGAGATGTTCTGCATGATAGTAGGAAAGATGAACTGTTTCTATAGCCATCCTGAGACAAGGAAGAAAAATGCAGGCACTTAAGGATGCAGATACTCCAGTATAGGGTTAACTACCATAGTAGTTTAACAGCTTCCTGCATCCACTGATTTCCTTGAATTCAAACATGCATCACTATTGCTTTTGATGTGCAGCTGTTCTTTTCAGACTTAACAGCTTCTAACAAAGCTCTGCACATGCATTTGAGAATGTGGGCATAGGTATGTGCTAGTTTTGTCACTTAAAGATTTTGAGTTGAAGAACCTCACACATCCCTTTCTTCTCCTTAGCATTTTCCAAAGATTTTGAGTTAGAAGCTCAGTTTTGACTCATTGATGAGCAAAGACTGTCTGAAAGTACCATCTGGACAGGACTCTGATGGGAACATCACTGGCTATGCAAGGGGAGCTAGCTGACTGAGCTACTCAGCAAGTTTGCATATCTTACCTGAAAATTAGAGGTGTTCTTGCTTAAAAAAACCTCAAAGCTTAGAAGTGGAAGTGAGTAAGCTATTTATCTGAAAACATATCAAATACACTGTGGGTGAACTGTGCTGTAGCCTGCAGCCCTTGGAGCCCCCAGGAAGGGCAGCAGATAAAGAGAGCAAGAGCAGTTGTTGAGAACCGCATCTGGTGTAGAGTTTAGGGAGATTTTAGTGCCAATGCTGAGTTACTGCAAGGGCTGCCAATAGAGCAACAAGCAATGAAGCTAGGCAAGGGACATCTCCAGAGCAATAACTGATGACAAAGAGCAACAAGGAAATACCAGGTCATTCTTGGGCCAGCTCCTCAAGTAGCTATGTAGATTGGCACATCTGTATTTGCATCTACTGAACAGAACATCTCTTAGCATCAAGAAATGAACTCTTCCAACTCTGATTTCTCCGAGGCTGGGCAGCAAATTACAAGGTAGGGACACAACCTGGCATAGGGAAAGGTGATAGCAGACAACCCGTTCTAAATTACCCAAAAAAGGCTGATGGTCATAATCCAGTTGAAGAAAGAGAAATTTGCTTACCCATCGCAAGGCTCAGGGCTTGCCAAATACTCCCAAAGGAGGAATCTCCAGGTAGAAAACCTTCCCTTGTGGCAGCCAGCCCTTAAATGAGGTTTAGGGAGGGCTGGAACCAGGTCACACCGAATTGCTTTCACCTGTGCTCCCAGGGCTGTCTGTGTCCCTTCACCAGGTGCTCAATCATTGATTCAGTTTGTGACTTAGCAATTCCCATACACCCAGCTGTAGCAGTTTCTTTCCCTCAGCTGTGGGAGTTGTATTGTAACAACAAAAAAAGGGACTATTGCTAGGATTTCCTGAGGATGGTTTTCTCACCAACAGATGATTATTCACAATTTCTAAGTTGATATATTCTAAAATAGCGTTTTCCCCCCTCCCCGGAAAGCTGTATTTGTTTAAAACTCTTTGTTTAAACACTTGGCATGCAGGTGGGGAAATGTTGCTCATGCTTTGTTGTGAAGGCAGCATAATTAAGTTTCCAAGACTTCTAGGCAATATCTTCAACTACTGCCATTTAGCACAAGGGGTTATTTTCCATTTTGCTTTTTACTGGGCATCCCTCGGATTTGAAGATGGACTTTGTCTTTGCCAAAGTGCGCCTGGCAAATGAGTTGTTCCTTTTCCTCAGCGCTAGTTCTGATGCAGGCTGGAGCAGCTGCTAAACCTGGTTCTTCTTGCCATCTGTACTTCAGAATAAATTTACCAAGTGGTGTCATATGCACATCTGTCTCAGCATCTTGTTGGTTTTCTGTTTTGCTGTGTCACTGTGCACTTCTAAAATCACAGTGCTATTAAGATTATGTTATTTTAAAAAAAGACCAGGGAAACCATAGGCCCCAGCCTCATCTCATCCTGCGGTGATGTACTGCTGTTTCATACTGGTGTAGCACAAAATCAGCAGTGAGTGGACACGCTAGTTTTGAAGGATTCAAACCTTTAAACACAATTCTAATACATCTGAAGTTGATGAAAGACTTTCCCTGGATCTCAGCAGGCTTTAGCAGAGGAATCTGTATCATTGCAAGGTGCACAACAGTGGATAAGGCATTTGAATAAATGGAATGGAATGAATGGAATATGTAAATTTATTTTTTTATTGTGGCACCTGCCTGCTCTTACTTTATGCCTTTTTCCCTATCTGGGAATAATTAAATTTGCCTTTCTGTTAAAAATATATATAAATTGAAATCTGTTGATAAAGAATACTGGATAATACTTGTATGTTCTTACCATTGTTTTGTGAGGTTAGTTTTTAAAGAGCTTTTTGAATGTTTGATTTTAACAAAAGAAGTATCAGTGGAAAAGTCACTTCTCTCTAAACTTGATGAATGGGATAAGGAAATCCCTTAACAGATCTCCTGCTTCTGTGGGCCATGGAATGTCAGATTCTGTGCTGATTATGGGATGCTTACTTCTGCTTGTTTAGAAAATAAAATCTGCTTGTCTTCTAGATTATTATTTTATTCCATATGCTTAAATGCTGTCACAGTCCTTTATCTTCTACTTTGAAGAAACAGTTAATTGCAAAAAAAAAAAAAAAAAAAAAAAAAAAATTGGAAATGAAGAGAAACTACAGGGCCATAAACATTTCCATGTAAATTAAAGCAAAAAGTAAAGTTAGGTTTTGAGAAAACGATGCATCACCCCATGGCTGTTGGTAGATGGCAGCCTCTGTCCTTATGCAAAAGGGCTCTGTAAAAGGTCACAGCTGCCCGCAAATGCTCTCATGGGCCTGTGTGTTCCCACCTGCTGAAAGAGCATCTCGGTGGGAGATGAAAAAAATTGTTTGTATGAATACATTTCAGAAACAATTTCAAATACGATTTAGTTAAGAGGTAACTGTGAGCAAGCTTTACTGCATTAGTTATGTATTGTAACATGGAGTTGGGTGGCAGCCTCTGTTAGGGTATGTTTGCAATTGATAAGCATAGGCAAGACCCTTTTTGCCATCTGATTCACCTAGGACCTTATCCTGATGTGCCGAGCAGGCTGCGCTGAGGCCCAGCGCTTTTTGTCTGGTGGCAGGAGAGAACTGGGTGTGTTGCCGCTGTGCTTCTGGCTGGAGCTGCGTGAGCCCACCCTGCCGATGACTCATCCCTTAGAGTGGCTCAGAATATCACGCTCTGCTTTGCTGCCTTCCTATTCTTATTACGTTGATGCATTTGGGTCTCACACGGCGTTGGCATTTCATTTACAAACCTCTCTTCTCCCATAAAAGAAAGATGGCTGCCAGCCCTGCTTTAGCCTGGTTTGGCTCTCAAAAAGTGTCTTCCTGAGCCTTTACTGAATGGCTTCAAATGAAAGGTGTTTTGTTTAAAAGCTGAATAACCACATTAAGCACTATGGAAAGCACATTTTTGAGTTTAACAGGTTTTCTTTCTTTCTTCTTTTTTTTTTTTTTTTTTGTAGCCTCTCTTTTTTTATTTTCTTTAAAAATTGGCTGTTACTGCATACAACTCAAAATAAATTTTTACCCTTTGCTCCTCACAAATGCTGAATTAGGATCTTTAGGCCTGAAAAGCAGACCTGTGTTTCTTACCTGCCACGCTGTCTTTGAGTCTATGCTTTCATAATTGAGCACCAAAGTTTACAGCAGTGGATAGAATAAGATAAACAGAACAAACTCTTGGGTTTCCTGATAATGAGCAGTTTATTTTCCCCTCACGCACACTGACCGCTCATTAAACCAGGTGTGGCATAGCCTGAATTAAAAGCCTGTGCTGTTGCAAGAGAAAATTGATATAAATAAATGTACCACTTTCTAATTTTTGTTATTGTTTTTGTGAATCAGGTGTTCAAGAGGACACAAGAATGAAGATACAGCTATAAGAAAGTCATAAGGTAAGGCTCCAAATGCTGCCATGAGTTTTGCAAATACCAGTGTATGGAGTTCAGGTCAGGTAGGTCTGTGCAGTGGCAATTCATCTGGCAATCCATAGGGAGCCACGTCCGTGAAAGGGGCCTGCCCTCAGAAGCCTGTGTTATATTCAGGCTTTAGAGGCTGAAACAGGAAAGGGAGATGCAGCAAGGACTAACTGTCTCGATTTGTTATTCAAAGTAGTTATTGTGATAGTAAACAAAACTCCTTCGCGTTCTAGGGCACCAAAGTGTCTCAGATGTATTGGAAGCAAGTTTTTTTTCTTAAACACAATAGGAATCATTAAGAAGACCGACTCCACTGTTCTTACTGATAGACCCGAAGTCAAAATTGCTGCCCTCTGTGTAGATGTGTAACTCTGACAAACACGTTTCTGTAAAACTTCAGCAGCGCAGTAGGAGAGCTCAGCTTTCTACTGCCTGCACTCAGCCACATTTAAGTGACTGCTTCTCATCTTCAAAGTAAAGTCACCCAGCTTAGTGTAAGTAACCACTCAGGCAGCAGCACAACATTGTGTTTTGTTGCTGTCCCTGTTTCTGAAAGGGCTGTGTAACTGTGCCTTTGGGTGCCGGGAACGCAAAGTACTTAAGAGCTGCGCCAGTTCTGAATACCAAGTAGCTCGTCGGCATTTCCAAGCACCATATAGACCTTTTGTGACTCTTGATAATTCCACTACTTACCCCTTCAGGAACTAAACAAACATTCACAAAATATTCAGGACAAAATCAGCACTCTGAAGTCATACTTCTGTTCCATAGGGCAGCACTGCAGATGACTGTGTGCATAGTACTAAAGCACAGAGATGTAGATATAGATACTAGATAAAAGAGGAACAGTAGAGCCCTCAGATGTATGTGCTGCTTTTCAAGTGCTTAGCCACCCAAACTTAAGATCTGCAAGTGCCTCTCTTCACATGGAGACCTATGTAAAAGTTATGCACCAGACCCAGTCAGCGCTCCCTGTGCAAGCTGAATATATCCGCTGAATAGCCTGGTCCTGGGATGTGCAAGCACATCAATATCCCACTGCTACCAGCAGAAGTTGAGCCTGCTGGTACGCATTTTGGGAAGCAATGTGTAGACATGTGTATTCCTTTTTCCCTTTGGAGACGGGCTGCTTGTAACATTAAAAATGTAGGAAATAAAAAGGCAGCTGAGCCTTCCAGTGCCAGTCATACTCCGATGCTGGTGTTGCCCTTTTGCTACCATTAGTGGAAGGCTGCAGCGATGTGAAATGCACTTATAACCCAAGCAGAATTTGCTCTGCTTACAAGTGAGCATCAGTCCTTGCATAAAAGTGGTCAAACAACATGCAGGGCAGACACCTTTTAGAAACCTCATCTCTGTGCTCAGGCTCTGGTTTCCAGGAAGCAATTTTTCCCTCAAGAATTATTTAATCAGAGAAAAATCTTCCGGTACTTAGAGACACAACTGCTGTTGTATAGAAATTGGCATTGCAGAGGAAGTAGCCACAACACGGCGTGGATACCAGAGAGTGAACATTTTCTGAAGCAAAGTAGAGAGAATGGGGAATATGGTGCCAGTGTCCTGGCTAAAATAGTGGTAAGGTTTCCCTTTGACGCTCACAGAAGGCATTAATTGTAGCTATACTATCCTCACGTCCAAGGTATCCTTCATTCAGTGCATTTATCGTTTATTTTCTGTGTTGAGAAAACGCAGTCAGTAGCAGTTTGCAAGACCCGCCATTGCAGGTCACTTTTGTCTGGCTGTAGAAAGAAACATGATCAGTCCAAAAAAAAAAAAAAAGAGAGAGATAAAGAAAGAAAGAAGCAGGAAAAAAAAGTACTGTCTACGCTCCCCTAACGAGAAGCTGCATGTTTATTCCATTTGCTCCACATGGATTTAATCAATGCAGTGCTGATGGGGGAAGAGTGTTGGTGAGAGCGATGGGTCGTTTTTATTCCGCTCGCTTTGCCTGACCTGCTGAATGTTCTATCGATCCACCTTGTTGCCAGGAAAACCAGAATCATGCTGACATGAGCATCTGTCTCGTACGGGCAGAAGAAGATTTATGTTGTATCCTAGCGCTTAAAAACAACTTTCCCCAAATGGCTGATGTTTCGAGCAACCTCTCACGGGGATGAAAGCCCCAAAACACAGCGCGGCTCGAACACCCGTGGGGGGGAACGCGGCAGGGTCCGGCCGAGCTCCGCGCCGCTGGGTGGCGCCCGGCGCCCGGCCGAGCTCCGCGCCTCGTCCCCGCCCGCCCGCGGAGCTCCGCTTCCCCCTGCGCTGCGCCCCGCGGAGCTCCCCCCGCCCCGCGGAGCTCCCCCGGGGGCTGCCCCCGGCCGGGCAACGGGGCCGGCCCCCGGCCCGCACGTCCCGGCGTTCCCGGCACCGCGAAGCCGGCGGCGGGGATGGCGCCTGCGCGGGGCTGCGGGGCCGCTCGGCGGTGCCACACCCCCGGGGGAGGGAGGCAGGAGAACCCGAGCCCTCAAACCGCCGGGGAGGCGGCGGGGCGGAGGATGGAGTAGCGGGGCGAGGCGCCGAGGGAGCAGATAGCGCGGGGAGCGCCGCCTCCGCCCGGCTGAAGCTCTGCGGGCGGAGAAGAGGGAGGAAGGGATCATGCACGGGGGGCTAGCGCGCTAGGGGCAGGAGCGGATGGTCGCCCGGAGGCTCCGCACCTAGGGAGCGTGACGTCCTGCTGCTGTGCCGCCGCTACCTACGCTGCCCGAGCTCGTCAATGGAGCTGGAAAACATCGTTGCTAACACCGTCTTGCTGAAAGCCAGGGAAGGTGAGAGAGCGGCGGGAGGGAGCCGGAGCATCCCCGGCACGGGCGGCCCTCCGGCTGCGGGGTGCGGGAGGTGGGGGCTGAGCGCCGGTCCCGGTGGCGGCTGTCGGGGTCCATGTGGCGGAGCTGGCGCTGGAAAAGGCTCCTCTGAACAGGAGCCTCGCTTCCAAGGAAAAGATCGATTTCCCCTCGCTGCGAGGAGGTTTGGGAAAGGAAGCGAGAGAGATTGCGGAGATTACAATATTCACCCATCTCTTCCTTCCCCCTTCCCGCTGCCCCCCCTCAAATCTGGTCCCACAGATTGTGCTATTTCAGCGTCTATTGTTAAAGGTCAGCTGCAGATGCATTCATTCAAAAGGGCTTAGCAAATCTGCAAATAGCTTTCCGCGCTGTGTGATGAGACCAGCGGGATCGTATCGCTTCAACGTACAGTCATTGCCTTATTCGGCGTTATTAGGTGATACCATGTTGCCGCAAACATGCCCATTGTTGAGAGCCGCCTGTCCCCAGCCCGCCCCGCACGGAGCCGCGGCTGAGCTCGGAGCTGCGGGCGCCCGGCGCTGCCCGTGGGATGCTCCGGGTCTGCGGGAGCCGCCTGCACGCCGCAACCGCACCGTGCACCTGAAAAACGCGCCGGGATCGCGGCTGCACGGCGGCGATGGGCTCCCTCTGACAGCCCCCCACAAAAGCCGCTAGCCCCGGAACGAAGCCCGGCAGCTCAAAGGCGCTCTCCACCCCCCCCCCCCCCCCATTCGTGGAAGCTGGGTGTCCCCCGGGCGCTGCCTGTACTCAGGGGTCGGACTGGGGCAGCCTCTGGGCCCGGCAGCATCCCCCGGCTGCGGGCAGCGCCACGCACCAGCGTCTGGCGCTTGCAGCATCACTGCCAAGAGGTGAGCGCTTTCTGCCGCCTGTAGCTCATTTTTTTCTTCATTTTTACATCTTTTGCTCTTTAAAATTAGCATATTCCCCCCCCCCCCCCTCCCCCTCCCCCCAGCTTTTGTTGCAACTTCTATCCCCTGAAAGTGCTTCTGAGTGTTTGGATGCAGTAAAACCTGCACCCGGATTTTTTCACTCTGGAGCGCTGGTGAGGTGGGTGTCAGGTTTGAGGCTGGGGATGTACAAGTGAAGCAGTGTTGGTTTTGTAAAAGAGAGTGTTCCAATGGTGTTCCCCTGGAGTGATCCCTTCATTGGGAAAAATAGTTCAAATGCTGTAACAGTGTTTATATAACTCATGGGGTGTTGAACTTCTGAGGTTTAGCTAAAGAGTAAAGTCCTGAGATTCTTCAGAAAAAAACTCTGCTATAAATAATAAGGGCAAAGGTATTTTTCCATGGAGCAGACCAGTGGGTTGTAACTCTGCCTTCTCATGGATAATTACTGTTTTCTGTTGTCAATACTGTTTAGGATGCAATTGTTCCTACCAGTAATATAGTACTGGTTTAGATTGCAGAAGACTTTAGGAATACTTGAAAGGACTGTTATTAATTACACATATTGTGTGGTGTTTTCTGAGGGCCAATATTTTGCAAGCAATTTTAAATATGCCACTTGATTTTATGGCTTTTTTCTCCCATACTTAGCAAGATGGTAACAGTGATGTCATTACTGTGTTCAAGTTGTATTAAAGAAGCTGTCAGCTATCTCCCAAATGGCTGAGCTTAATCAGGATGTATTGCAAACTGTATTCTGACTTTTCTTCTAAGTGTGAAGTGAGTGTCATTACAGAGGATCTTCAATACGCTGTCCATCTTCTCCAAGAGTAAAATCAAATTAATATATTGAAGATCATGGTATCTAAGAGTAAGTTTGTGCCGGATCCTGCAGACTCCATGTGTAGATGTAGCTGGGTGAACATGCAGCCACAACCAAGTACATACATGTTTCCACTTGTTAAGTTAACAGCAAAAGCTGTCTTTGCTCAGCTAGGTGGTTGTTGGTGCCTGCAATGTGATATTTAATGTCAAAAGAAGCAAGATAATGGGATCTATTCTGCAGACATTAGTGAAAGTAGAAGTTTTATCACGGTCACAAAGAGAGACACAAACCCAATATTGGCATAAAAAATAAGTACCTTTCAGAATCATTTCAAAGGGAGATGCAGGTAGATCTGCAATGTGAAGTCCAGCAGCAAGGATGTTTGTAAAGGCCTCAGAAGTAGGGATGAGTGACCACCACAAAAACTTTCTAGCAAATATTGGTTTAAATTTTGCAACTCATTTGCTTTGGCCATGGAATAGGCTTGGCTTTTCTGTGGTCCCTTGTGTAAGTTCCTTTGTGTTTTACTACGGCAATCACCAATGCAAAGTGATTTTTTCTTTTAGCTGAAATACTGGGAAGCAAATTTTATAACTATTATACAAATACTTTCACCAGGATCCTGATGATTACAGTGAGAAGCACACCCATTAACTGATGCCATGTGATACGTGAGTAATCTTACTAGAGCAACAAAATGTATTTCACTGAATAATTTCAGGCAGAGAATAAATTTCAGGAAATTGTAATCTATTTGCAGAATATAATGTTTCTGAGATACACATGTAAGTTACTTGTTCTCAGAGACCTACCAGTCTGAGCACAGGGGAAAAAAAAAAGAGTTTTATTGCATTTCAAAGTTCATTTGTAATTTACTATGAATAAATTTTTGCTGTTTCCTCAATTATCATTTCTCACGTAAAATCCCATTACACGAAAGGCCAGACCCTTTTAGGTCTGAGTAGAAAATGTGTCTGGTTTAATTACAGAGCCAAATAGGTGTTTGGGACCATCTCTTATTGCCTACGGAAGGGAATAAGCAGAGAAGCAAAAACAAGAAAGATGAAAATCATAAAAAGAACAGCAAAATAATAACAACTGCAGTCATTTCAAGTTGAATAAGAAACCCATATTGTGAGGTGGTGAAACATTTATCTGAATCTTTTCATGAGCCTTCTTGTTTCTGAGTCTCAGCAATCATGTCTGAGAACCAAGCTGCTAAAAGTGGATCCAGGCTCATGAATGAGTCCCAGTTGACTTCCCCGATGTAAGACTGTTTGGTAGAGGGTCTCATCAGAACCATGGGGCCTCTGGGAGGGCCGTGGAGGGACCAAGGACTCTCCCAAAATTTCAGAGGAACTTCAACAGTCCTAACAAAGAAAAGCTTTAAAACAGATCAATACAGTCATGAATCTAACCCTGCCTGTCAAAAGCAACAAGCTGACAAAAGATAAGTAATCAAGAGGCTGATGATTTCACTGTAATGTCTGTATGAAAAACAAACAATATGGTCAGACTAGCATGGCCAAGGCATGGTGATTTTCTAGGTACTCTTTGCCATGATCCGTTGCTTCTTAGCCATAGCATCAGTCTTCTTTGTCATAGTCTGCCACTTCTCTGCACGTTATTTTTTCTTAGACAAGTTGAAATATATTTTAAAACCCAAATGCAACTTGGTTTTAATAAATATCCAGTTCCTTAAAAACAAATATACAAAAAAACAATGAAGAAACAAAACAAACAACCCCCCCAGTTCCCACTAGCTTAAGTTCTTGTGATAGCTGCATTAGTCATCATGATTATTAGTCTTAAAACAACCGGTTTGGATCAAAGAATGGCTCGGGTTGGAAGGGACCTCAAAGCCCATCCAATTCCAACCCTCCCCAATGGCAAGGTTGCCATCCACTAGGTCAGGCTGCCCAGGGCTCCACCCAACCTGACCCTGAGTGCCTCCAGGGATGGAGCATCCACAACTTCTTTAGGCAGCCAGTGCCTCGCCACTCTCTGAGTAAAGAATTTCTTCCTAACATCTAATCTAAATCTCCCCTCTTTTAGTTTAAAGCCATTCCCCCTTGTCCTATCACTATCAGTTCGTGTAAGAAGTTATTCCCCTTCCTGCTTCTAAGCTCCCTTTGAGTACTGGAAGGCTGCAATGAGATCTCCCCAGAGCCTTCTCTTCTCCAAGCTAAGCAAGTCCAACTCTTTCAACCTTTCTTCATAGGTGAGGTGCTCCAGCCCTTTGGTCATCTTCGTGGCCTTCTTTTGGACCCACTCCAACTGCTCCTCATCTTTCCTGTGCTGGGAGTGCAATACTACAGGTGGTGATTCACAAGGGTAGAGTAGAGGGGGGCCATCACCTCCCATGCCCTGCTGGCCACCTTTCTTTTTATGCAGCCCGTTGTGCTGCTGGCCTTCCAGGCTGAGTGCACACTGCTGGCTCACGTCCAGCTTTTCATCCACCAGGACCTCCAAGACCTTCTCTGTAGGGCTGCTCTCAACGAATTCTTCTCCCAGTCTGTACTCAGATCCGTCCCGTCTGCAACATCTTGCACTTGTCACTGTTGAACCTCAAACTTTACGTGGGCCCACTTAGATTTCTAAAGTGCAGGATTTCAAGTGTAAACTTGATAAAAGGAAAAATTTCGCAACTACTAAAACGCAATATTTTTTTTTCCTTTTTAAATAGACTTGGATTCTAAAACAAACTTACTCATGGCATTTGATCAGCCAAAAGGGGCAACATTCTTTCATATATCTCAGAGTTTTTTGAGGACTGCACGCTGATGCCATATAACACAAAATGTGCATGCTTTTTGAACTGCTGTATTTTTAGCTTGCTTTTGCAGGATGATCACTGGAGTGATTTGTGCATGTCCTTATTGGCAAAAGACTAGCTATAAATCCTGAACAAGAAGTGTGGTTGCTTTCCAAGAACTTGGCTGCAGAGCAATTGGAAAAAGGGCAGTGAAACAATGAAAAGCATATTTTGAAGGGAAGAAGGTGACTATAGCGACAGCCAGAACCCCATGGAGAATATGATTATTGCAACTTAACTTTAGCAAATTCATTAATCAGTGCTTTCAATGGAGCATCTGAAGTCCTGTCCTGTATCCCTTGACATAAAACAAATTACTTTCTAAGGAAAATGTTGTCTTTATAAGCAGAGGAAGCATGCATGTGATAACTCAGTTTTTGGAGTTCAAGAGAAATTCTTGTCACTGCAGTAGCTTAAAAGGAGGAAAAAAAAAGAACTGAATCAGCTATTGCTTCAGATGTGAGAAGGTGCTTTTAAGCTGTAATCATTTCTTTTTGGAAAAAAGTATCGAAAAGGAGTCCAAATATTTCATTAAATTTCTGATCAAGGAAATTCAGAAAACAGGAGTCTTCAGGCCTATGTGAAAAGAACGTGCAAGTCTGAATGACACAAAGATCTCCTTCAATAGAAGGGATGCTTCTGTAGCCGTATCTGGCTTAGAGCAAGTGTGCATGTACAGAATTGGCTTGAAGTCTCTTATAGTATTTTTTTTTTTTATAGTAGAGCTGGCAAAGAGCCCTCTGTGGGCTCTTTGCTCCTTGTGTGGGGTTCTCCATGGGGCACCACTTTGCAGCTGTGGGCAACACTTCTTGAGATGTGGCAGTACTGGAGAAACAAGAGCTCTTCCAGCCAAACTTCCTTACTGCAGAGGGAGGACTATGCCCCTGCGTGTTTGTCGTTGCTGTGGTTCTGTGATGTCACAGTCTAATTGATATCAATTTTAACGAGTTCATGGGCATTTAAAAACATATTTATTACTGAGCCGTGGCGATCTCAGGTTATTAACACACAGAAGCTACCAGCTAGTCAGACTTCTAGAACAAATGTTAACTGTGGAGGTTTGAATAGAGTTACTTTTATCTGCTCCATTAACCTCATCTGATTGATTGCTCTCCTCAAGTGCAAAATAATAAATTTGTGTAGACACTGCCTGTATTCATTATCAATATGTTCTTTTTCTGAACTTATTGCTGAAATTGTCCACACAGCAAAGAATTTTCAGTATTTATCCTAAATATAGGCATAACTTCATGGCTGTATGTAGCTTTCTGTATTAATTAAATATCTGAATGCAGTGTTGTTAGGGATGTTCCACCAAGTGTGTTAGCAGGCCAGCAGCAGTTGGACTAAGCTGACGCCTGCGTCTTTATGACAAACAACTCTAGGATGAACGCCCTAGCTGAGGTCTGTTCCCGAGGATTGGGAGCTGTCCCACAGGTGTCTGTGCCTTTGTCACCCACAGCTTGGCATGTGCACTGGCTCACTTTGAAGGCAGCGAAGAGTGAACATCTAAAGAGGAGTGCAGCAGCACTCCTTGTGTTTCTAGGCATTTTAGTACGATGCGTTACTATCTGATCTTCATTTGAAAAAACAAACAAACAAAAAAACCAAAACCCAACGACGGAAAAGCCTGCATCATTTCAGTCTTTCTTCTGTGAAGATTACCTATTTCCCTTTCCATGCATGGCTATGCTGGCTAAAATCTGCTGATGAACTCTTTCCCAAAATCAAAAGCTTGATATATGTGCTGGGGACTTTGCTAGTAAAGAAGGGCTTGAAACCTTAACTCTATCTTCAGTCTTGCTAATATGGATGTGCTGCAATCTTGATGAAGTTGAAATCAAAGTATCAGGATGTTGGCAGGGTCCTTCTGCTTTTGGAGGGACAGAAGGTGTATTTTATTGGCTGGTTAACACTGTATTTTTAGGCATATGGCTGATTCTTCTCCTGTACTATTTTTGTACTAGTGTTACTTTGTAAATGACTTCTGATTTGTATGCTTCCAAAGAAAGCTGGTGAAGCTCTAATTCAAGTGCAAGGAGTGCTGCTAAAGTCAATGGGGCTATTCCCGTGGATAAAATAACAGAAAAATCACATTGGGATCCATATCCAAATCATTGAAAAAGTTTAGAAGCAAATGATTTTATCAAAGCAGTTACTGTCTTTATAAAATAGTAGTCAAAACCAAACGAGTTCCTCTCCTTCTACAGCTGATTGGAAGCAGTAGCCTTCCATTCAGTTTTTGTCAATGAAAATGGGAGCTAATGAGCTACCCTGTGCTCATTAGAAGATTTTCCCCGGAGTCTTTACTCCAAAAATATTATATGAGTTTTCGATGTAGCAGTAAGAGAACCAATTGTTCTTCATTTTTACAGGTACATAATCTGAACAATAATAAGATGACATAATCCTAACATTACTATAGGACCACAAGATGTGAAATTAAATTTAAAGGCCCGTGAAATAAAGAAACCTGCAGTTTAATTGTACTTGACTGGATTATTTTTGGAATTATTTTACTTAGCAGATTTAAAAATGCATACAGCTTTGTGATTAGGCAGAGAACAAAATAAATATTCTAAAGAAAATACTGCAAAGATGATGGATCTAAAGGAAAATCCATAGCCTTAAGGGGAAAGGATGGAACATGAGTGAGGGAGAAGGTGGAGGAGGCTGAGAAGTCTGTAGAGTTGATCCAGCTGCTCCTAGTTCATAGAACGTCTCCTCAAACATGCTTGAAGGTACTGTCAAAAGCGTTTTTTCAAGGAAGATGGACAGGTTAGAGTGGAAATACACACAAGTACTCAAGTCTCAATTCTGACCTGGATGTGAACAATGCAAATAATATTAATGAAGGGACGGTGGCTGTCTGTCCTCTGGGATGAAAATAGCTAACTTCTCAGTGCCACAGTGAAGACTAAACAATTTGTATCTCCGTCATTTCCAGTCTTTAGAAATGTGTTCAGCATGTCTGAGCAGTGCCATTGACTTCCTTGCAGGGACAGCTTGCTTGGGGGTGTTCTGCGAGGCTGAGACCTCCAGGATCACTCTCTTCGAGTCAGTAAAGCTACACTGACAGAACTGAAGTGAAACAAATGATTAGCGGCTGTTTGGAAAGGCCTACTGTGTCTCTTTGTTCCTTGTCCTCCAGGCATGTTTTCTGTTTTAAACAATTTTCGTATTAAAATGATTCAAACTGTGGGCTTTTCTCTTGAGAATTTTTTTTTGCAGCACAAGAAATCTTCTTGACTGTTCTGATTATATTTTCCTTATTCTCATCTTATCCTTTCTCATGTAATTCCTTTTGTACAAAGTTTTCATTCTCCTATTACTTTCTGTTGCTGAGTTTAACAGCTTTTGTTCTCTCTTCCTTCCAGCTGGTCAGCTTGGATGGTGCAAATTTTGTGCAGTCACTCACAGGACAAGTTCATTCCCAACGGTGGCTTCCTAGGAGATGTGCCTGGGGACAGAACCTGTTGTGCAGGCAGGCAAAGTCAGACAAAATAACTGGTCTAATGTAGAGGGGCCTGGGGAAGAGACAGTACAAGAGGGAGTACATCAGGATATTTCTGATTAGTTTCTGTGAGTGAAGTTGCTCCTGGAGTCCCCCATTGACCAGAGGCTGTCAAAGAGGCAGTTCACAAACAGCAGCAACAATTTTTGCATTGCCAGAATATTCTCTTGGGTCCCTTTGAATGCATAATTTCACTATGAGCCCGACTTTTCCCAGTAGGCTGAGGTTACATCGCATGTTCTAGAAGTTACCTTATGTCTGTACAGTACCATTTTTACTTAACTATGCAAAGGGTCAGTCTCTGCCTGGTGTGGGTGTGCAGCATGCTGAGTGCTGGGATGCTGTTTCCTAGCTCCCAGTGCTCTAGGACCATTCTGCTTTTCCTAGGAGCATTCTCCCAATCAATACATTTGTATTGTTTTATTTTTTCTCTCTGTTGTAGAATTCTGTTCTTTTCTAGACTGAAATTTCCTTTTTGTATTCTTCCCACTTTTTAAATCTTTTTAATCTTCCCAGTTTATTTTTCCTGTACTCTGTCTGACAACACTTCTGAATTTGCTAGGTCTTTAATGTACTGTTTAAAACATATTTAACTAGTTTGAATTAGACATCGCTTTACTGGACGTATTTCAGACTTTACATATTTTCTTCCTTGTATTGTCCTTGATTGTTCTTTTGTCGGTGTTAAGTCTGTGTGACAGTGCTCCTATCTAAAATGAATAAAACTTCTTTTTCCATGCATGTGTTATGGGAGACCTTCATGATTCTACAGGAAGTATTTTATTCCAGGGAATGTTTTCAAATTGAGGAAGCCATCTAGTGTGTCATAGGAAAGGGGCTACCTGCCAAGAGAACAGAGAAACTGTGACATTACAGTTGTATTCACTTGGCAGAATCTGCAGAAGGCACTGATGGAGAATCTTGCCTTGTGAGAAGGAGGGAAAAAAAAAAGAGAAATGCAGCTGGAAGAAGAGAAGATTCAGAAACAAAAGGCAGGTATCAGTAATGCCAAGTTAAAACAACACCAGTGAGTCCTCAGTGATGTTTCTGTCAAAATACCCCTGTAGGCAGTGCAAGGGAAGTGACATCTTTAACAAGCAGATGAGCTGGGAGGGATGGATGCTAGGCTAAATCATCATCTAGCCAAGGTTGCCAAAATATAGATATAACCAAGGTATATATATTTCATATTGGTACTATTCCTTGCTTGTCATTCTGCTTTCTCTTGCATTTCTACTATATTTCTCTCCCTGTTGGTTTTCTTCCTTCACCTTTTAGATTTTGTTTCTTACCAAGCATGAAAGTTAGAATGACTGAATGAAACTGAATTTAATTCAATCTGCCTTCTTCCATCTTCATATTTTTTTAAGTATATCTTTTTAGTTCAGTGCTCTGGGTCTCTATGAAGTTGTTTGCCTTTGGTCCAGAAGATTCTAGTGATAGGCATGCTAGAAATCAATTGGATGATCTTGGTACTACATGGCAAACTTTTCTCCAGGAAAAATTCACTGAGTCAACTTGCCTCTCCTCTTTCAAGAAGGATGGTGCAAAAATGCAATTGTTCACCCTGCAAGTTCTGCAGAGAAAATGTTACTTAGCTAACAGTTATGGAAAATGAAGAGACTCTGAACACCCAGCCTTAATCTTCTTACTGTTAAGGGAAGAACAGTTGTCCAGTGCAACATTTGTATTTGTACATTTTTTGTACCACTTTCCAAGAGTTGGGACTGCTCTATGAATAAACCCTTTCTGTTTCCTTCCGTAGCAATTCCACATCTACATTTCATCTCCAAATCATTATTTTGTGTTTTTTGAGGATGCCAAATTATAAATCGTACAATGACTAAAAATTATTCATAAAACACACATCTGGGAAAGTTCGTGCTTTGTTTATTTTGCCAGCAGCTAAGTTTTAGGGAGAATTATCCAGATGACTTATATATGATGAAATCTTCTCTCAGTGCTACAGTATGTGCACCTTTCCTGGAAGCTTTGTGCCTTTAGCATGCATTTCTTTTCCCTCTTTGCTCAATGAAAGACAGTGCTTCAGGACTTAAAAAGCAAACTTAAGGTTTCTGGTTTGGAGAGCCAGACCTGTAAGAATGTTCAAAGGGAAGCTGCTTCTTGACCTGTATCATTGACAGACACTGAATAGCAGCAGGTGCTTAGAGAAAGACATGCATAGAACAACCCTTCCCCAAGCCTATCTTTTCACCTTCTCATAAAAGGAACTTCCTGAGCAGACTGTGGTTTTGCCCCTTGTTGTTTGATAGAGGGACCTACCCTTTGTGAATTTATCATCTAATCCCTTTTTTTGCCCCGGTCACAGTTTTGGTCGGCACAGCTTCCTGTGGCAATGAGTTCCATAATGTAACAAAAGCATGCCAAATTTCCCACATGTACTTCAAGATGGACTCTCAGCTGATGTATGACTTATGTTTTGGCAACCTCAAAAAGCAGGTACAATGAAGATGTGGTAATGTCTTGGAAGAGAAAGGAGGAGGATTATCCCCAAATCAATCAAATACTTCTGCTTGTTTTTAACATGTTGATTTTATTGGTTCTGCCTCGATTTCTAGTAAATTGTTCATGATTTTATAACTCTTCGTCATATCCTCTTATCAGCCTTTCTCCAGGTGGAAAGGTTCAAGTCTGTCTTTGTCCCTTTACGTCTTCTAATTCTATATCCTTTTTTAAATGGGTGAAAAAAACTACCCTTGGGTAGTGTGGCTCTACATGGTGCCCGTTCACCATGGACAGTGACATAGTGACGCTGAGCACTCTGTCCTTTGCTCTCTTCACAATTTTTCTTAATGGGATGTTTGTTTTCTCTTTTTCACTGTCATAAGTGTTCATTTCTGGGGACTACTGACAGTAACCTCAGAAATTTGTCTGCTGAGATGAAATGTTTAATTTCATTTGTTCTGTATAGCATGAGTTGTTTTCTTTCATGTGCAAAACTGTGCTGACACAGAATTTCATCTTTTCTTTTTTTTCTTCCCATGAATGATTCAGTACTGCAGCATACTTCTGCAACTCTTTGCAGGCTGCTTTTGTTACAACTGTCCTGAAGAAACTCATCTTGGCAGAAAATCTCATCTTGTTATTTATCTGTTTTCCAGGACATTTATGAATGCACTGAGTAGTCCAAATCCTATCATAGATCTTTGGCACACTACTGTCTGCCTTGCTCCACTGTAAAATTCTTATCCTGTCTTGTCAACTATTACTGACTCACAAGAGGTTCTCTTCTCACAAAACAGCTGAATTTCAACAAAAGTTGATCAGAAATTAGCTGTCAAATAAAAAGGCACTTTTGAAAGTCCAAGTATATGTGTACTGAACCCTCCTAACAGGCAGGTGCTCCAGTATATTGATGGCATTTCTGTATTGGAGTGTGGGGAAAAACGGGTTGTAGTATCTACCTAGATGTGATCTAATGAATTTTGTACTTCCCTCAATCTACAGACTATGTTCATGTTCAAACAGCCCAAGATATTGCTGGCTTTCCTTGCTGCTAGGCATACTGCTGGCTCATGCTCGGCTTGATGTTTGCTGTACCCCTGGGCCTTTTCAACAGAGCTACTCTTGGATATGAGAAGAATATCATGTGAGACAGAATCAAAAACGTTGCTAAAATCAACCTAAATAACATCCACTGCTCTTCTTCTTGCCCACAAAGCCAGTTGCTTTATTGAAGAAGGCAGACAGGCTAGATTAAATGATTTATTGTTGGTAAATTCATGCTGACTGTGCCTAGTCTTCTGCTTTACTTGCCTAGAATATGCTATGAGATGACCCTATAACTGAAGAAAACTGACTGACTGTGCTGTCCTGAATCATCCTTTTATTTTCATTCAATCATAGGGAACCTCTTTGGGTCTCCCCTTCAGAGCTGACAGAGAGCAGCCATGCAGTGTTATCAGTCAGCTCTCAGCACTCCTGCATTTTTGGATGTAGCCTTTTGGTCCCATTGGCCTGTCTGTGTACATCCAGATCATTTAAGTAATCCCTTATGGGGATGCTGGTAGATCTTTCCTTTCTTGATCCATGGAGAGAGCTGGGAGACCTTGCCAATGAAGGCTATGGCAAACAAGGCATTCACTTTTTATAAAGTGAAATGTGTTACAGCTATCATGCTTGTGATAATCTGTTTTAGTCATAGTTTCCACCAGTTTGCTTGTCTCCAAAGTCAAACTGACACCTTTGTTTTTTACCATAGTCATCCCTAGACTTGTGTTCTAGAAAGCAGATCTATTTGAGTCCTCTTCTCCCACTCTGCCAGAGACTTTGGGAAGTCAGCTATCAATCTGTATCTCACCATTCTGTCTTTGCTCTGTCCATAGTAATGAATGTTCTTTGCCAGGCGAGTTTGGCTTCACAGGTGAGCAGTAATCATTCAGAGGCCCTAGTACTGGAAACTGTAGAGCACAAAGTATCATTACTGTTCACACGACCAAGCAAAGCTTGGAAGTAAACTGAGCAGCTGCACATGTTCAGGTGTTGAAGACATCCTAGTTTTTTTGGCATCTCCAGTGACCTGATCTAAATACTTCAAGCCTCCAGCATCATTTTCTCTGGATGTACCTCAAGGATTTCCACTCTAACTAGTGGCAGAATTCATGTCTTTTCAACTGGATGGATGGGCAAATTTGTCTCAAGGAGAAGCTTTTTCTAGCCAAGGTACAGTGACGAGACAGCATCTTGTACAACTGTCAGACTGCTTAGACTGAAGCAAAAGCCTCCTGCCCAAGTAGCTTTGACTACAGCTGGCTTGTTCTAGAGGTGGAGAAGAAAAGCAAAAATCTGTGAAGGAGAAATGTTGGAATTTGCCAGCTGATGGCAGTATTCGAAGGAGCCATCCCTACGACATCTGATGATTGGTCAAAAAATCTAAGTTGCACAAAGAACTGAAAGAAAAGGTTCCAGGTGAACATAGTTAAAATGGGCAGTGTTGGAATCTACCAGTCAAAGCTGACACTCTGAAGCTGTCTGTAAGGTCAGCAATCACTTCTAATGCCACTGAGGGTTGTGATACGTTCCAGTAGGCTTGGCCACAATCTGCTTAAAAAAAAATAAACCCAAAGAAAGTCTCCCTCAAACCCAGCTAATCCTGTGGAAGGAAAAAATAAGTTTTGGATAATTATTCTTCTATACTCTTTGTACATTAAATACTTGCCTCTGTCCACGCATACATCAGATGTATAAAGCCCAGGATCAAACTCTTTCATCAGACAGGCTAATGTGAAATGTCTAGCAGGTTGCAGGATGTTTGTTGTTTTGGCTGATGCAGTTCTCCAGCTGGAAAATGTTTGTTTGTGTGTGGAAAGACCACGAAGTGACAAACTGATGGAGTCAGCGTATTGTTTTCTCTTCCTTTTTTGGGATGCTGTTTGCCTTCAGCTCTCATGGGGATTACATCTCTTTTCCTGTGTGCCATAAGTATTCAAAGTTTAGAATGACTGCCAGTGTGAGCAGCACAGGTATGAGCCATGCTCTGCTCGTAAGCCTCTTGTGGTGGTCTCCACTGAAAACAGATCGTCTAAAAATAACAGCGCAGTGTGACTGCACAGCACTTCCGTGCTTAACGTTGCTTTTAGTTAAAGTCGCTAATATTTTATTCTTGCTCATTAGCAGATTACAGGCTGAATAATACCAGGACACTAGGATTATTCATGAAGTGGAGTGAAGTAAGTAAATTCTGGCTCCGTGAACTTAGCTGGGAAAGGAGGTAGAGAAATATGTTATTTCTTGAGTGACCTCTCTAAGACTTCCTTGTGGTGGTTGGTGTAAACAAACTGGTAATTGGAAATTTTAGAATAAATAAAAGGCAGCTTTTTAAAACCTGTGTATGTGCTCTGTAAATGAACCTTCCAAAATGAAGCTCAAATCTATATGCTACAAATCCTTTGCAGGGGAATTGTTTGAATATATTTTTGAGCAAAATCAGCTGTGTGAAGGCATGAAGCTTGTTTAGAAGCCCACAGGTATTTTACAAGGTGAAGACAGAGCATGCTTTTGCTCAGGGTCTCTGGTCTCAATTTTCAAAATAAGTTATCAATTTCTATTTATATTTCAGTTTTTACATACAATGAGTGGAGAAGAAATTAAAACAGAGAGTGAAATACTGGACATGAGACACTGTTAAAATGTATGTTCTATAGAAGAAAGAGCCAAATGTGGAAGGCCTGGTGTATTAGGGCTAGAGTCGGAGGAGGGCAGGCAGCAAGGCTTTGATCTCTGCACTTTGTTAATCTCCATGCTCGAGATTATCACCTGGATGTTGGGATTCATCCTCATGTTTCCAAAGGGGAATCGCAGAAAGGTTGTGACACTGTCCCTGTGAATCTGTTAGTGCAGGTGCCATCTGCAAGCTGAAGATGCCATCCCATAAACTCTTAAAGCAGGTAAATGCATTCCAGATGTGAATAGTCCCATAAGGTGAACAATTTGTTGACAGAGGCAATTTAAGCAATTGCTCATCAGCGAAAGTAAATGGTTCACATCCTCAGCTCTAGCCTCCTTGTGTAGTGAAAGTCACATTTTCTATAAGTACTTGGAGAGCTGGCACCTAATTCTGGCAAATGATCCTAAGAAGAGCATTTTAAAGGAGATTTTGCTAGTTCTATTAAGCAGATGAAGAGATTTGCAGACACTTCTCTTTGCTAACATAGATCTGCACTCTGTTACCATTGGATTTTTTAATCTGGGTTGATTGCAAATCACAATGAATGTGTTCTTAAAAACCACCACAACAGATGCATTAACTATTGTAATATCTCTGCAGATGAAGTTGTATTTGATCTCAGTAGATCTTAGTTCAGCTGGAAGAAAAAGCCGATTTTTAGTATTGCGCAATTTTGCTTGGGAGTGAATTTTCCTCTTTATAAGTCTTACTGTTTTCTTCTGAGGAAGGGAAGAGTGAGGGGAATGATTTGTCGGGAATCAGTTGTTTTGATTTAAGAGAATGGGAGAAAATGACATCTTCCAATAAATATATATTTTTATTAAAGTCTGATACTGTGACAAATAGTTTAGACTTAGAACTGCATTTTTGGTATGTAAGCAGAGCAACCCCGCTGAGATTTGTGTGCGCTGTGAAGATTAATGAAATATACTTTATAAAGGCAGGCAATGATTCACTGAGTAAAAATAGGCAGCATCTTAAAGGGCTTATAAACACAGCTATTAATTTTAGGACTAAAATCTTATTTTCTTTTTTTGTCTTAGTCTGAGAAAAATGCCACTGAACTCTGTGGCACTATTCGGTGGGTACGAATGTATCTCTTAGATAGATTTTAAAAGTGGCCATGGTTGCATTTTTGCTTGCATGTTTTATCCATCCTCTGCAATCTCTTTATGATATTTTTACTGTATAAAATATTCATCTCTTCCATTTTCAGCCATCCTCTTTACCACAAACCCTCCCTTAATACATTTGCTGCAGTCTGTTAGCAATAGCAATTACAAAAGGAGCCACAGTTATCGTGCTTCTGCTTTCCTACCTACCTACCTCAGGGTTTTGCAGTCTAGAAAGTACTCCTTGGTGTGAGTCACTAAACAGATCTTGTGATTTATTTTTTGCAGTGTTGATTGTGCTTAAGGCTTAGTCTGCTGCTGCACTTCACTCTTGATTTGAAGGAAAGGGAATGACTTTCCTTTTTTCTCTCATAACCTCAGGTCTTGTAATTTTTAATGATTCTTTTTAGTATCAGAGAGCAGCTTTCTTTGGCTTGATACAGTGTTGTGGTGGCCTTCCCAACAGCTCCTGTCTTGGTCTTCTGCGTGAAGTCTATTTGTGTTTTCTTTCAAAAGGAGAAAGCTGCAAAATTTGAGCAAGAGCCAAAGGCTTGACTCAGGCTCAGCGGTATTACATTTTCTTTAATGGAACACACCATTATTTTCTGTTGAGCCCACTGGCCACGACTTCCTTTCTTTTTAAGGTGAAAGCACCAATAGCCATTGTCAGTGGTTTACAGACAGGTTCGGCCCGGCTCCATGATGAATGGGGCGGGGTCTCACGGACCCACGGCCTGGGAAAGGGAAAAGGGAAAAAGGGTGGGGAGATGGGCCTAAAAACAAAACAGCGGCAATGATCTGAGGAGAAACAAACTAATATACTAAATAAGATATCAGAATGCAAAATAACACACTATAATACAGTATAATTACAATTTAAGCTAATGAATCCAATAAAATGAGAGAGAGTGTCCAAAATTAAGGTAGGCCTTACCAATGGTGAGACTGCTAGGGAGCGAGATGCTGCTGGGATGAGAGACGGGCAGAGAAGAAAGCATCTCATGATCTGCAAACAGTTTTATCTTTCCCTCTGAACGGAAATGGTAACAGAGCAGCAAAGTCCTCTGGGTTATGTAGTTCTTCTCTTCTGAGAACCAGTTACCCGGAACTATCCACAATCCATGTAACTGGAGCATTAACTCTTTAACTCCCAGTACACTACATGATGTTATGATGTGGAATACCAATAACTAAAAATCATAAAACCGTGACAGCCATATTTGCGTGCCAGCTCCTTTCACTTGTCAGAAATGAGCTTGCCAATGAGGTAAGCACAGAGATCACAAAAACAGTTTGCTGTCTCCTGCCTGTATGAGCCAGAGGAAGCAGGCGACATGGCAGCCTGGAGATAGATAGAAGAAAGTTCCCAGGTAGATAGATAGGTGTCAGAAAGAACATGAAGTACAAGTTTGCCATCCCTGGTGATGCTGCAGCATTGATGTATACTTTTGCCCTTCTTGGCTGTGGGGAGATGTGTCCTCCTGGAAGTTCATCACCCAGGTGGCAGGCCGGGCAGCGTGCTGTACCTGGCTGTGGGAGAACTTCAGCATTTCACTGTGCCCTTCTGCAAAACAAACTTAACTTTGAAGCCCTGTCTTATACCTGATGTTCTTTAAAACACTAAATACACCTTTTTATTCCTTTAGGAAGTGGGCAGATACAACTGAAGTGATAGAACAATGTGGAAAATTAGATGTGAAAACACTCCCAACCCTTATATTTACTACTGTTACTGTTCTTGCAAGTACTTCAATTTTACACTAAAGACAAGAATCCATTAATTCTTTCTTTGCACAATAACGTGTCGATAGAAGGACAATATCTGGGTATTTAAAAAGTGTAAGCAGATGCCTGGACTTCCATGACAAAAATCTGAAACTGGCATAAACCTAATGGCAATGTGCCCCCAGGCTCTGCCTTGTTTTTAAAAGCAAAGCGATGTTATTGAACAAGCAGACCCCTTACCAGAGGTATTCCATCTCACAAGTGTTGCAGCATAGTGAGATATGATGGGAATTTCCAGTGGGATGTGAGCCACAGTTGTGATGTCATTTATAAATGTTCCCATCTGTAGCTATCTAAGCCTACGTGGTGTTATTCCACGTGTTTTTCATGACGACATAGTAGCATTGTGTATCTTCTGATACTAGAGTGGGAGCAGGCCGCTGAGTACCATTTTGGGTTGTGCACAGCAGAACTGCCATGGCAGGTTTTGTTTTTTCACCTTGCAAGCCATGGTAGATGAGGCTGGAGTGGAGGAGAACAGTCTTTGCCACCAGTTGGCTTTGCCAAGTCATCTCATGGTCAGAACCTCTTCTGAAACAGACTTGTACACTGCAAAGCACCTGAACTCAAGGTCCTGGTAAAGTGAGTATTAGTGCAGGTGCTTGTGTTACATGGAAAACATAGAATGTTCAGCTAAATTCCCTTCTGCTGTAGAGCTGCATGGTGTCTTTTTCATTTTTTATTTCTGTGTATAAATCAGCATATTTCATTTGCTTTGTAGTAATTTTTAATATATGGATCAGTGTATTCTACAGTAACTTACCCTAATTATTCAGGAATCATCCCCTAGTTAATTGCTATGACTAATTTTTCAGCTTGGTTCTTTTATTAGCTGTGCCATGTAAGGAAGTAACAAATGCATGTCATCATTAATTATCTTACAGAGCAATCATGATTAATGGCACACTAATGTCCAAACAGATCAAGGAACATTCCTGTAGTTGACACCCAAGCAAATTTTTCTTGGAAGGCACTGGAGACTTTGGCTGATGAGAACTTCAGGACTAAGACCAGATCTTTCTTTCTGCTTAAAATTAAGTAATGTCACAAGTCCAGGTGAATTCTTTCTGCTTCTTCCTAGTATTTTGGGAGATGACTGCTTTCTTTGATGTAGCATATCGTGTTCTTTCTGAAATACGGATTAGCACGCACACCTCACGCTTTCTTAAATGTTGTATCACCAAAATTTTTATTTTTTTTTTCTTCATAGGAATAGCTTAAGTTGTTGAAAAAAATTCTGAAAGCTTTTTAAAATTTTGTTTTGCCTTCCAAGTTTTAGGCTGTTCTGTGCTAACATGTGAAAGGGAGTGGGCACACACCTTAAAGTCAATGGTATCCCCCTGCTAAGTTTATAACCTCACAGCAAATTACAGTTTCAGCCTTCAGTGATAGTTAAATGCATATTGCTACCAAAATTCTTTAGTGTGCACTTAACCTTTTCTTGTGAAATCAGCTGCTATTGCCTGTGTCAACAGCTCCGTAATTTCACAGATGTACCCCTTAGTGTTTCCTGTCCTCCTTATGAACTTTAAAAATATTATTTCTTTACTCCTCATGCTAGTAATAGGGCAAATGCAGAATCCTTCAGTACTGCTGAGGGCAAACACAGCTAGAGATGCAGTCTCTTCTCTGAAGGGCAGAGGTCTCACTGGAGGCCAGGCAAGGGACATCAGCAGGATTCAGGTCCCTTGTAGCAGGACCTCTCAACTCCGTGCTGCAGAGCAAGCTGTCCTCTCAGCAAACCTCTCTCGTTTAAATTCTTGCAAATATTTCCCTAACTGAAAAAGTTTTACCATAGTTGCATGGTGTTGTAGGAAAAAAAAATGTACGTTGGTTGCAGAGCTGCTAGCTTCCTGCAGAAAGTTTCCCAAGCAGATTAGGATCTGCTATTTTCTAAAGCACAAATACGGTGGAAAACAGAGGCTCCTGCTGCTGTGGCTGCCTACTGAACCTACAGCTGAATTCAGATGGATCATGCTGTCCTTGCCATATGAAAGCAGTGGGATTCACATGCTTGTCGATGAAAAATGAAATCATTACATGAAAAGCAAAGAGCTACTCTGGAAATCACTGAAGAGCTGTCACATAGGAACCTGCAGCTCCCAAGAACCCTTTTTTTAATCTTTTCCATGCCAAAAAATTAAGCCAGTATATCATTCACCAGTTACATTATGCTCCAAACAATAAAGTTCCTTTATCCTATCAAACTATGATTTAAGGTTTTGGATATGTGCAGGTAAAATGTTATCTCAGGCACTGAAATATCAAAGTAGGCTTTTGCTGCCAGCTGGTTTAAGATTCTGCATCTCAGATTGGGTGGTTTCATACTGCACATGTTGTTTTTTCAGACACGTCTTAAAATTGCAATCAAAATATTTGTCTGCAAGATTAATATGCTAAAGATTAATAAAGCAGAAGTGAGTCACATGTGATGAGTGGTTTTTCTTTCACCCTGATACCTCTGCCAGCTGACTGATGGCTTGCAGTACTTGCGCTGAGCTCAGTGGTGACCCTGAATACCAGGCACAGAAAGCAGTGGTTTGATACTGAAGGAAACAAAGAACAAGTCGTCCTCCTGCACAGCCTTTTGTTTCAAAGGGTTTTTGGAGGTTCACAAAACATCTAAGGTTCTGCAAGCCAAGAGGGAAAGGTCTGGAGCAAACAACTTCACCACAGCTGGCTTGAGCTGTCCCAATGAGTTTTCTGCTTTTGGTGGGAGCTGTGGTAACTTCCAGATTCTGTGGAGCAATAACCGTACTGCTGCTTACATACAGAAGTACATAGGGACATTTAAAACCTAGTGGTGGGCTGTGTACTCCCAGCATGATGCAATGCCAACTAAACATGCCAGCTGTGGGCAGACTGTCCCATGATCCACAATGCTAAGCTTTGCTTTTCTGTGCAATAGGATGTATGGGACAAAGTAGCTGTCCTGTACAGTGCTGAGCTTCCTCACTTCTGGCAGTTTCATAATGTTAGGGCTGACTATGTTTTGAAAACACACAGGTATTCCCCTCTAATCTGTACATATTGTTAATGTACAGCTCCCAGCAATAATTACTGCAAGTCAAAAATGGAACTAGTAAGTGTCTCCAGTTAGCAACAAATAAAAGAACATATTTTAAATCGTAAGTATATTGCTTGAACTCCCGTAAGACTAACAGCATGCATCTGTAGATTAGGTTAATAAATAACTGTGGTGTAAAATTAAACATATGGAAAATATTTCCTTTTCTAAGTTATAAAATTTAAATATTTATTAATAAAGTTGTTTACTACAAAAAAAAAATAAGTAGAGTATGGACAGGTGATTAAAGATATTTAATTTTCACCTATGAATATTAATTAATCTCCCAAACTCTTATGCATGGAGAAATTCATATATATGAATGGTTCATCTCTCCTCCAGAGAGAATATATGTGTCTTCAGAGCCAACTTCTGAAAGGTGACTTGCAAGTAAAATCTGTAGGAGTTTCAAGAATTTATCTTAGATCGTTGTTCGGTGAGGCAATCATCCACAAATCAGTCTGCCTTAAGGACAAGTCTGGGACCTGTTTCCAAAGTATATGAACAGCCGCAGTTTCTGTCAGTTGGCAGCTGGGGACCTGAAATATCTGTTATTTTTTTCGTGCAAGTACACCATGCTGCTGTCTGTGATTTAGAAGGGTAGTGCTTGCAAATCATTATAAAAACTTCCTTTTGTTTCATTTTGTAAGCTTTGTGATTCAGCTGGTACCCAGAATGCCGTCAAACTCAAGGGTATTAAGTGCAGTGGTTTTGTTTTAAAATCACAGTTTTAATGCATTTTAAGTGTTTTGGACTCCAAAGGCATTCTTAGAACATGGAACATTTCTCACCTACGAAAACTAAGGTTGAAATAAGCTGTGTTGCTTTTAAGAAGGTAACACCTTTCAGGCTATCGTTTTCTGTAAAATCTTTCTAAAGATTTTTCTGAAGATTTTTCTAAACTAGAATGTTGCCCAGATGTGAGAGGCTCCCGTATTTGGGACAAAATATTTTGATGCTGCAGATGCTGAAGAAGTAATTCTTTCTTAACTACTTTACCGTCTGTTTAACTGGCTTTCTGGCATCACTGCCTTATGCTGCTCCATGTCAATTCAGGGTATTATTTTATTTGTTTTAGAACACGTATTTGGGTAGGTCTTTGCACCTTCTATTTATGAATGATACCATAGATGGGGTTTCTTAGCCTAAGCATGGCTAAGACAAATACCAGTGGAGTCTGATGGAAAATGTGCAGCCTTAATAGATGTGCTGTTATGCCCTGTTGAATTTTGTTGTAGTATTTATTTTGCTCCGAAAGGGAAAACAAGTAATTAGCCAAGAAAGCTCACAGCTGCATAGCGTACTCCCTTCTCTCCTATGTACGCACAGCCTATTGGTATGTACAAAACTGGCATTAATTAAACTTAAATAGATTATTTTCCTGTATGGAAAATACTTTTAGCATTGAGTGGGAATTAAAGCAGTAAGTTTCCTTGGAAATCTTCATTATTTGGGGTCTAAGTTTGGATTTGGGGTTCCAAAGCACTTTGCATTTCCCTGCATTCCCTGTTTCCCAGGGTGCAATGTCTTCATGGATTTGGGTTTTTTGTTACTTTGTTTTATCCGTTTATTCAAACTTGTCAGGAGATGGGGTGCTGTTTCTAGAATTCTAGCCAGCTAGTTTCTTGCATTACAGTTAGTGTTTCTAGGTGGTACAGCTGCAAAACCCCAACCTGCACCTTCTCGAGCCTCAGTCAGAGGCATCTGATCCCATATTAGCTGATGTTATGGAAATCCTGAAATCATAGATCTGAGATGAGAATTATCTTATTTTTGAAAAGAGAAGCACTATATCCAGGGAGGAAAATGACTTTTTTTCCCTACCCAAAATTACCAGAAGAAATCTTTCTTTGTGTAGATGCTTAGCAGTGTGCTGCAGTCCCGCCACGTACCAAACATTCTTCCTCTGTGCATTGCACAGCCTTCATCTCTGCTGGGCTTCACTTCAGCACCAACCCCTTATTGTGGCTTCAGCCTCTTCCTTGGAGCAGCTTGGGAGCCTCTGCGTGTCACGACTTTCTGCCCATACAATCCTAGCTCTGTCCCAGCTTCTTTTTCTGTTATCATCTCCCATTTTGACTTCTTGCCACAGCATTCCCCGCAGTACATGCACCTCTCATCGAACTAAAATAGCTGTCCACTTTCAGAGCTGGCTATGCGTGAGGCCTCAGTCACGTGCAGTCACATCTACACTGTTCTCTCCTACTTCTCAGTGCAAAATCACAGGCTGTGTCCTTTCGACACTGGCAGTTACTGCCCGCTTTATGGCTGTGACAGGTTAGCAAGCAGCGCGATGCAGTTCTGATGGGGACGCCTCACGTTCCAGGCCTAGCAGGATAACATCTTCACGTGGTGTTCTGTGTTCTGCAAGGCCTTGAACAACATTCAAATAGGCTCTCTGCATTTCATTTTAAAAGGGTGGAAAGGTGATTTGTCTTTAGATAAGACAGGACAGATTGGCTTACGTAAACTGCATGAAATGTAACAGTCCTACCCTTCAGCATGCTCACATTAGGAACAAACTAATGAATTCCCCATTCCTGTTCCTGTAGAGCTGCTCAGAAGAATGCAGTTTTCTAGCTGAGTGAAACATGCTTCCTTTCTACTACTTCTCTGCGTGTTAACAATTGCCTTTCTGTTCAGCCAGTCCCTTACTATCAACAGGAGAGCACCCACTGATTTTAGTGGGGTTTGGACTTAGGGCCACGGGAGCCGGTGTCCCTGTCACTGATGAGGTAACAGTTCTTTGCACGACAGAGGGCTGGGACATGCAACAGCTCAAAATCATAGAAACAGTCATGGAATCATTAAGGTTGGAAGTGACCACTAAAATCATCTAGTCCAACTACCAACCCATCCTCACCATGCCCACTAATCACATTCCTCAGTGCTACATACTTCTTGAACACCTCCAGGGATGGTGATTCCACCACTTCCTTGGACAAATACGAGGGAAAGAAGCAGAGATGTGTCCTTTCCCTTTGAGCATGTTTGTAACATCTGTGCAGGTGGCTTAGGAAGAGCTGACCCTGGCCACAGCAAACATCTTTCCCGTTATCTAGCAGAAACCCCGCCTTCAGACCTTTGCATGCGGCAAGGAATTTCCTCTTCTGTCTGGTTGAATTTTTGGACAGCATTAACTATTGGCAGTGGCTCTGCAAAATTTTCCTGGAGAACTTGGTAGAAAGTGAGCTGAAATGGTGAATTCTGATGAAAGCAAAGGACAAAGCATCATGTCATTCCCTGAGAGACTCAGATTCTGCTGTTGTTCTGTCAGCATTCAGCTCAGACCAAGGCCCAGCAGGCTTGGTCTTCTGGGGCTGGAGCAAATGCCATGGTCTCAGAAAGCCTTCTTTTCCCTGGTGTTATGAGCAGGAAGGGTAACTTACAGACAATGACAGGTTTTCAGGAGGTCTTCTTCCTAAAATCCAGGGTTTCGATGCAGGAATCATTAAACTGTCCCCCAGACTTGTTGTGTTGAATTGTGACAAATCTGAAAGGTGCCGGTGACTAAGTTAGATAAACTTTGAATTGCCTAATTGTTCTGTTTTTCAAACGCACCCTCACAGTTATGTTCAGCGCTTTAATAACAGTTTCCTTAGAGAGTTCAAATTGTTTTATGTGTCACGATGCCAGAAAAAATATCTTGTAGGAAAACAAAACAAGTATGTAATTCTTAATGGGAAAGGTCACTTTTCTATCCTTTCCTCTTACCTGCTGGAAACAGTTGTTTAGCTGTGAGTGGGGCCATCTGAAACAGTGCCCCTCAAGCTTTACCGTCCATATCTCACTCCTCACCTCGAGTATTTCACTCTATTATCAGAGCCTCTGCTGCCTTTGGGTAGGTGGAAGCAGCACAGGGGGAGTGGCGCTGGCTTCAGTGGATCGCGGCGCTGGCCCTGCAGCTGCGTCACCCTCGCCCCAGCTTATCTTGTTGGGCACCTGGCCAGGCTGCGGGACCTCGCACTTTGTTTTCTGTCCTCAGTGGGTCTGTGTCCCCACCAAAACTTTGGACCCAAAGCGTGGCTCACAGTCACGTAAGAAAAAGCATTAGGGAGCTATTGGATCGCGGGTAAGATGGGGACGCAGGCTGGTTCAGAGGTCTGGATATGCGTGCTTAGCAGGCCGGGAGCAGGGCTGGAACCTCATCAGATGGCCGGTTGTGCTGGGGGACAATCGGCGTCCCAGGGACACAATGGGAGGGGAACTACTTAGTCATATGCACACAGAGAGAGGAAGCCTCCACTCGACAAAGTGGATATTTTTGCGTGTAGTTATTTTCTTCCAGTTTTGCCTCTGCATATCGTCAGTAAGAGGAAGTGAAGTTCCAGAAAGGAATCCAAATGGCTGATTTGTGAGTAAGCACAGTGCCACTCTGCCTCCTTGCAGCTCATTATGTGTGCACTCAGAAATCTGCTGTCTCCTGTGCAGTGGACACTGCAGCGAAGTGGTTCACTTGTGCTGGTGGCTGAAACCACTTGAAATTCCTGGGGGAGCTGATAGTTCCTTGCCAGCAATCCTTCCTCTTCCTTCACTGTAGCCTTTCTTAGGATCTTGCCCTGATAAACTCAGGCTCTAGTTTCTCTGTGTCAGGTCCTGCACCTCTTCTCCCAGCTACATTGCCTCTTGTTTCCCTCCTGGTGCAGCCTGATCTGCCCATAGCCTTCCTCTGTGCTTTGTGCCTCATGAAATGCATGGTGCCTGTACACAAATGCTCCTTAGTCCCACACAGGAATCTCTTTGAGGAACATGACCTTTTATCTCATGCTACTTGATATGTTTGCAATTAAAGAAAAGTGGTGTTTTTCAGAATGCTACAAAAGACCACAAAGCTTTAGGAGCTCTTGTAAATGTTTTATAAGAAGTACTGTTCTTGACTCTTTTGAGCACACCTGGGCTACATCTGGCTTTGCAGCAAAGGCTTAACTTGTTTTCCTCAAGTGCGTTACATTTTCATTATATATATAATAGTGTCTGTTTGTGCACTGCCTTAGGCACGTAAGGATTGTAGGCAAGTGTCCTAGACCATACCATTAATCTCTATAAATCAGTTGTTTTATTTTGTTTTAATGGCAATAGCTAAAATCAGATTGTTCAGAGGAAACTGTCATGCTTTGACTATTCCACAGTAAAACATCTGGGGTCATGTTTTGTCATATGAGTGAGGGTTCACTAGAGAGCTGAAGTCTGATGCTTAGTGCTGACTTTTGATGTGTTTGACCCAAATACTCTCACGCACTTCCTAGTAATTTGCTGGAGATGTAGCTTGGTGCTCTATTCCTTCCAAGAAGCTGAAGTGCCACACCAAATGACCTTCTGCAGCCACATGGACAGCAGCTAGCGAAGCAGCTAACTCTACAAGAGGACAGACTGCTAGGTAGGTCTGGGGGCATATTTGTCCAAGGGAGAAGGGCTTTTGCCAAGATGCTGTGGGTGCTGGGGCATGGGCCTTGAGAATAATCCTGGAAGTGTGAATTCAGAAACACAGCTGTTGTTAAAGAAATGCAGAGCAGTTCCCAGTAACACAGATATATTCAAGATACAGATATTTTTAAAAAATTATTTTTTAAGTATCAGGAAATTAAGCAGTATATGCTGTGGTGTCAGCCAAAGTTAACTCTACCTAATACTTTTGGCTTGGCCACCAGAGGTGGTAGCAAGCTGTCTGTGCTGTTAAATGCTGTTTTTATTTCATTTCATTTTAAACTTAAAGCCCTTTATGCAGATTAAACATTCTGGGACTTGTGCTTGACTGTCACCCAGCAGTTTGGGCTGCGTGTGTGTAACCCGCTGGTGAATACATGGTACAGTTCTTCCTCTGTGCCTGCTCTGGAGCAGTTATAAATTTGTTCACGGCTTCAGAAGGAGAGCATGACTGCACAGCCCCCAGAGCTGAGGCTCTCCCTCCAGTGCTGTTGTTGGCTCTGGGCAGCAGCTGCTTGCGGATACCCCTCCATTGTTGCAAGCCACTAAGGGAGAAGCAGACCTACAGTTGCAGAGCAATTGCAATACCTGGCAAACAGCTGCTGGCAGCTGAAATCAGGGCTGCTTTGCTACAGAGAATGCAGTCTGTGGGCTCTGCATGCCCATAGTGAGGTCCCCAAAGCACTCACCCCACCCCACTTGGTGCTACGGCTTACTTGTTTGGTGTGCTTCCAAGAACATTGAGGTAAGATGCCAAATCCAGAGGGGTGAGGCTTCCCCTGAGCCCACTTCTGCCTGTCTCCCTGCTGGGTATGGAGCAGCTCTGCTATCCGAGCAGAGCTCTGCTGCCCTCTCTTCTCTCCCGGAGAGAGACACTCTTTAGTGATACCTCTACAACTCCAGTAGTTTTTATCAGCGGATGTAGCCAGGATTTAGGCTTATCCCGCAATGGTCGGGATGAGCCCGGGGGCTCGGGAGGGGATTTGTCTCAGTGGTGGTGCTGTCTGTGCTGAGGATGAAGCTGGAGCATCCATCACTCTGCAGCTCCTCCTGGAGGCAGCCGGCAGCAGCGCCATACGGCTTGAAACCTTCTGTTGCTCCAAATGCAAACTGAGCATGATTTATGAAGTGGGACAGTCTGGGAGAAGACCTGTGTGAAAACGGGAGGTGACTGTGGCTTCTGCATTGTTTGTTCCAATGAGAAGCGAAGGCAGAGGCTAATCTGTTGGCAGTTTTCAGCTGTGCTCTTCTGTGCCCAGAGGAGTGAATGCAAAGCACTGCTTTGAATTCCTAGAGCTGTGGATTTTGTGCATGAATATAGTATAAAAAAGCTACTTTAGTTCAGAGGAAAAATATTTGGACCTGCTAGGCAAGGAATTGTTTTCTATTATCTGCATCTTGAGTAACAAATCCGCTCTGATAAATGAGGACAATACCATGTCCATTGTTGTTGGCACCCAAAAATAATAGATAAGTTGTCTTGGGCAGTTCTAGTGGATGATGTCCAAAGATGACAGGCTTTTGCTACTGATAAGTTCAAAGTAAATGTAGTTTTTTAGGTATATAGGAGAATTATTGTTACTTTTGGGTACTGAGTGTTCCTAGTCTAGTTACGTAAGAACAAACAGTGACGAAGTTGGCTTGGAGCCTTCTTCAGGGATTATTTGGATCACAAAGAGAGTTCCCTACACTGAAAAAAGAGAGAACTGGATTGATTTCACACTTGAAGCCTTTCTCTATGAATGTCTGTAGCAACACCTGGCAGAGGTCCCACTATCATGAAACGAAGGCACCAAACTGTGTATCAGAAATACAAGACGAGCGGAGCAGCCAGGCAGGACATCTCTGCAAGGAAATGGATGCCCCATTCATTCAGCCGCACAGTATGTTTTTCTTAGACATCCTGTGCCTCCTTCAGGGTTTTAAAATGAGCCATAACAACTTGTTCCTGCAGACAAAGCCCAGTGCTCCTTGGTGCTTGCCAGGTCAAGCTCTTCATCTGCGTGCAGGCAGAGACCCTGCACTGAACACACTTATTGAAATGGCAGTTTCACAAGTAAAGCCAGATTAAAAAAATTGCACTTTTAATGCATAAAAAGAGATGAAAAACAAGTCAGCCATAGCTTGGGCTTTTTTGATGAGCTAATTTTTCAGGCAGCTGGCATTGTTGTGGTTTACCTGTGTCTTAGGTAGGTCTCCTCCAGGGAAATGGGAGGTGTGTGCAGGGAAGGGGTTGGTGAGAGCTTGAGCTCTCAGTCATGCCCAGCTCCATCGGGATCCTGAGCCTGCAGCGAGGCATCTGGCACAGCTGCATATTTCCCTCTTGATGAAATGGCAGTGAACACTGTTTCTGACCAGGATGGATACATGATGAGACATTTTAGAAGTGATTTAAGGTCTTCATAGGAAAGCTTATACTTCTACAGAAGTAGAAAAAGTATTTACTCCCATATGTGGTTGTTGCTGAGATACATTCTTCAGCTTTGTGTACTTCCATTATGCTGTTTACAATAATCCCATCTTAAAGCTGTTCCTGTTATGTCCTTGCAAGAAACAGGGTTGTTCTGTATTTGACAGTCATTCCCTTCACACTGGAGTTTATATGCTGTTTAATTGGAATTTAATTCAGTTGTGCATGATCTTCATTCCCTTCCACTCAGCAATGGCGAGGTGCTGGGGTATGAATGGAATATGGCTTTGACTGCATAGACACAAGAATGGAAACTTCTGAAAGCAGCTGGCCAAAAGTGATGGAGTCAGGGATAGATTTCAGTATGACAGCTTGAGGGTTCTTTTTGATACCTTAATAACAGTAATTAATAGATAATTTTGCTCCAGTCTTTGAATTTACTTAGGGTACAGATAATACTTTACCAATCTATGTAAGTGCTACAGTATTTGTGTCCAGTCCTGGTATCCACAGCACCATCCTTCATTCCATTGATGTGAAGATTTTCTTGGATTAACTGGCAGAGGGAGCCCTGGCCAGTCTGAGAGCTTTCTCCTGCTGTTTACTATCATTATAATAAGATATTTGACCCATACAGTGACAGCATTACTGCTGGGTCCAAACCAAAATCTTTGGATTCAGAATGCTCTGAACTTTGGGAAATGGTCAGACCCAAATTTTGTGGCTTGGCTCAAGCTCTGAATGAAGTAAAGCTGAACGTGCCTCGGATTAAAAATCCTTTAGAGTCAGAAGTATTACAATCTTTTGAAATAATTTTTCTTTTTTTAAAATCTCCATTGTTCACAATTCTTCTTAGGACTTTGCAAATGCACGGCAAGTTTCTCTACAGATTTCTTCCCAAATCCTTTCGTAAGTGTGGATTAGTTTCACAGTCTTCTAATATACAGGAAGCCAAGATATTTCCCTATGATTTTCAGTTATGCTTTCACCTAGGTGGTGAGAGAAAGAATTAGCACAGCTGTAGACTTGATGTTTATAGAATCTGAGACATTTTTTGTCTCAGATAAATTCATGCTTGTATATGTCATTCTTGGAAAACACGCTTGTGATATGGTCTTAATTTTCAATCTGTTTGGTATTTGAAACTAAACATCAGAAGTGTCCATCTAACGCTTTCTCTGTTTGACCTTCAATACACAAGATGCACACCAGGCTCTGCATGTCACAGAGAGCTCCCTGGTGCTTTCACCATGTTTGAGGAAGATGTTAAACACTGCCAGAGAGCCAGAGAAGGACTTGAGGGCTCTTGGTTGAACTTCTTTGTTTTGGTACTGGTTTGCTGCTTGATCGATGACCACCTAATATTCCTGATTGTTTATTTTTTATGATGATGGTGAACGTTTTCAGCACTCCTTAGCAATGATGAGCTCCTGCCTTTCTGAAAGATCAATTCCCAAGCATTTCTCCTAGCCTTTCTGTTTACCCTTTTTATAAACACAGGTGAAGGGGCGGGCCTCCCCAGAAAGTTGAGGAACTCGGTGCATTGACTTGCACAAGGGGAACATGTATGTGCCTCCAGCAACTCCTTTAGCCTCTGTCCCTGTGCTTGCAGCCCTGTGCCTTTGCTCTGGCCCTGCTGGAACAGCAGTAAGCCCGGCAGAACGTCTTGTGAATACTCGTGGTTGGGAGAGACCGCAGAGCTGCAGCTGATGGGCTGTGGGCTGGACCCAGCCCACAGTGAGTGTTGGCTCCATGCTGTTCCTTTAGAGAGGATGGGGAGCAGGGGTTTGGGCACAGCAAACCTTCTTCTGCTCATTTGCAGCAACTGGCGTGGAGACCTGGCTTGGGTAACTGGAAGAAGCACAAAAAATTCCGTAGGGGGAATCCATAGCTCAATTTTGGGCTTAGGATCTTCTCCATATTCTTTACTGCAGTGTTTGTGAGGTTCAGATTACTTCTAGAGGGCTGTCAGCTCTGAGAGATCACAGCTAGTGCTGCTTGTAATGCTGAGCACAAGCTCTCCAGTTCTTCGACGTTATCGGGTAAAAGAAAGGATGGAAGTAAGGCAATAGCAAAGTTTGGAACGTTGTGTTGATAACATGAGGGTGGTAGACATCCACAGACATACATTCCAGACATACCTTTATGTGTCACGTCTGAGGAAAGAATGTGTGCTTCCTAATGCATCATTCAGACCTTAGGGCCTGAACCAAACAGCAAAGGCTCAGACAGCTAATCTTCTCCTAAAACTAATACCACAATATTTTACGTCATTTTGGTATTTTTTTTCTTAGCTAGCTGTGTATGTATAGCTTAACATTAAAAGGCTAAGGTAAATTATTTTCATCTAGAAATGCCAGCTGCAATAAATCCTTTATCCTCACAACTCATGGAATGGAGGGCTTGGCATTTCTAAGCTGCTCCCTCACCTTGCTTGCTGGTGTTCCCTGCCTGGGGACACTGCCTAGGTTTTCCAGCGTCTCCTGTTGCTTCACTCTCTCCATCCCTGGTCCTGCTGAGGTTCCCCATGCCCACCGTGTCCCTTTATCATTTCTGGCCATTTTGTGTAGCTGGGCTGTCTGGTTTTGGCTAAAAACTAGGACTGCCTGCACATTCCCCTTTTCTTTCTAAATACAGATTTCGTTAAGCATTTGCCTGGGCTGGATTAGTAGGTGCAATATCATGGCAGTCTCCTTTTGTCATATCTCCTGCTTGGAGGGATCCCTGTGCTGTGGTTTGCATTCCCACCTCAGCAGTGCATCACTGAGGTGGTATGAGCCACAAGCCACCAGCGTGTGCGTTGTCATGCACATCAGCTGGGGACCTAGCTTTTATGTTACACGTTTTGAGCCTGGTGTCAAACTGGTAGGCTAATTAGCAATAACGCTTATTAATTCCTGGCATCCCAGTTATGGGAATGGTTTGCCAGTGACCCTCTCTGAGGCTTTACAAGGCCATGCTCCAATCCCAGTGATCTCCGGCTGACCTCCACTAGCATCCCAGAGGTTATCTTGATACAGCTGTCCAGGGACATGACTGGCACCTACCACGTGGATCTCCCTTCCCTCTCATTATCTGCAGCCCCCCAAAAACCTTCCAGCCAAATCACCCAGCTCTGTGCTACAGGATGTACTGCACTCACTGTGTGAGTGCGTGCTGTGCATACGTACTCATGGCTTGTGTTGATTTAACTCCCTGCAGCTCCTCTCCAACTCTGCTTTATAACATCAGAAATATTTGCTGATGTGTAATACCCACTCCTATTTGTCGTGTTTATTCTGTGGTCACAGTTGCAGGTAGGATCCAGGCTGTACCTACAGGAGTGTCTTTATGCATTGGTACGTGTTTAGAAGTGCACCCCGCTGTTTGTCCCTGTCTCCAGGTCTGCAGCCTGAGCCCTGTTACAGTGCAGCCTCGCCATTAGCAATCCAGGCTCTTATTCTTGCTTCAGAGTGGGAACAAAATGCCCAGCTCCTTTTTCTAAGCCACTCTCATGGCTCACCACGTGTGAATGCTTTGCTGTTCTTAATGAACTTCCCTTGCAACTCTGGGCAGTAGGGACTTTTCAGTGTTATTTCAAAGGAAAAAGAGTGGGAGGAAGATATTCAAGTTGTACAGAGTGAGGCTGCGCTGGTGGTATTAAACTCTTATTTGTGCTTTCTTCCGCTTTACCCTTGGAAAATGAGAATGTGCGGGTGGAGAAGAGAAAATAGTTGTTGAGCGGCAACGCCTTTGTGCAAGCGCACGACAGCTTTTTGCTCAAGTGCCGATGCAATGTGATTTTGGCTGTGGTTAAGCTGCTAGGTGCGAGCAGCTTGGCCGTCATGAACCCACATTGCATAAAGGACTTCTGGCCCGGGGTTAATTCTATTACTACCAGGCTTCAATGAAAGTAAATACGTGAAGCATTGAATAACCTGAGGGGAAGAAGGAGGGGGAAAATTGTGGCGGCAAAGACTGGGCATGGAGGGTTATATGTGTTGGTAATGAGTAATTTAGAACATCTGCAGAGCTTTTATTTTTCAGTGTTTTCCATTTCCATGTTTTGTGGCAGAGCCTTTTTAAAAAGAGCTGAAGGCAATGTCGTATCCAGCAATGGGTGAATTTAAAGGCTTGGATGCATTTCATTTAGGTCAGCACTGAGGTCCAGCACGAGAAATCTGAATCCAAATTTTGCTTGAATAATCTCGCTTTGCCACGTCTATGCATGCAAGGGAGCTCCCCACCCCTCTCCTCCTCCAGAAAGACCCTGGATTAGGGTGTGTGCACACAGCTCGCGGGCATTTCTCCTAACCTTTCTGTTTACCCCTGTTCCGTTCCCCGTGTCAGTGTTATGTGGCAGCTCTGGTGCTGGCTGCTGCTCTGCCCTGCAGAGAAACCGCAGCTATCAACATGGACACTCCTTCTGCCGGCTGCTGCATGCGCTGCCTTTCAGGTTGGGCAGTGCTTTGGTGTGCAGAGATCCCAGCCTTAGTCCCTCTGATGACACTTCCACCCTGCCAGCCCCCCCAGCACAGAAATGCCTGTAGCACTTACAGTGTCCTTTCCATCCAGGAGTGCTTGGGGATGTTAAGAAAGCTGTATAAAAAAAATAATCTTCTGCTTGCAGAAATAGATCTTCATAGCATTCTGGAGCACAGTAGATCCCCACTTCTTGAGACCTGTTCAAAATTCAACTTTTGGTTTTGTTGGAAGAACTGATCCATGTTAGATGTTTGATCATTTCATTCCTTTGCTGCCATCTTTCAAGAGAGGAAAAATTTCTCCTTCCACATCCTCAATTTAATCAGAAGGCTGAGAATAGGTACGTGGGGATTCCAGCCTTATTTATTTTTTCCCTGTTAGGAAATGACTCACTGTAAAGGACAGCACTGTCTCCAATCAGAGGGAGCGGGAGCTTGTGCGTGCCAAGAACTTGTCTGCTGACTGTGACTCTTGAGGGCACCATCTTACAGCCATGCTATGCACCTTACGCTGTGTCAGGGGCTGCTTACCAGGTTGGCACCCTAAATGGTTTCCATCCCAGCCAGTTGAAAAGAGTATTTCACTCTTTGCTCGGGAGGAGATATCCTGAGAGATCCCGAGCACTTCAGCACTGGCCAGCATTGCCTCCATCAAATGCATCAGAGAAGCAACTGCTGGCAGAAGCACTCAGAATTGTCCATCATAGCTCTGCATTTCAGCTGCCACATTCTCACTGTGCTGACAGAGTCATGTGTGCGATCCACGCCAGGACGAAAGATCTGAAATGTCCTTTCTGCCTCCTGGGAGACCCCCTGGGGCACTCTGGGTGCTCTGCTCCATGCTAGTGCCCCTGAGCTGGATCTTTAAGTCCTGATACAATAGTGTAGCTCTCAAGATGTACCCTTAAATACTGTCTTAAGATGCTAAATGTTGTAATTGAGTGTACAAATTAACTCTGGTGGTTTATTTGTTGACTAGGACCTTTGCCTCAACACTGTGGTCATTTTTTGTTACACTGATCTCTCTTCAGTACTGAAAGCTAATTGTTTTTAAGAGCAGAATGAATGTTATCATAAAAACAATCCCTTTTTGCATAAAGTATAACTGGCTCTAATTCTAGGGGAAAGTTATGCTGGCTTTGAGGGAAAAGAAAAGTAATTACAAATAACTGTGCAAAGCCAATGAGATTGGCTTGATCTGGAGGCAAATGCATCTTACTCCCTTGATCTGACAGTTGTCTGGCACTGAGAGAAGGAAAAGAAAGTCACTGGGGGGTTTTTCCATCGATGTGAGGTGGGAAATGCACATCCTACTTCAGAGATGGAAAATGAACAAATAAGTCTGCTGGGCAACGTGACAATTACACTCGCATTCTTTTCTTGAGAAACTGCACATAGCCAGGATATTCTTGGTTTCCGGCGATACGATTATCACAGGCTCTGCCCGAATCCCCTCTGGATCTCACATGCATGTTTACACAAGCAACGCGTTACTAAATTATGAATGTTTTTATTTTGCATCGTGTGTTCATCATAGCTGTCACTCCAAAATCTAAACAAAACTGGAGCCCTGCTGTCCTGCTGCTGTGGAAAAGCATAAGAATAAACTGTTTATGACCAAATAGTTTACAGACTAGGGCAATAAAAAAAAAGGTGGAGGAGATGGATAGGGTTTGTTCAAGCATCTGTATGTCTGCATTATGTGCACATGAGCTTTGTTTGCATGTAGGAGGGACAGGTTAGCTCTCTAAAATTACCTTCTTCCTTCTTTTTCTTTATTTTTTGCAATATTTTCTTCATCCGAACTGACAGAACCAGGTGAGAATCATCATCTCTTCTATTCAAACCAAAGGCATTCCCTACCATTCTTGTTTTAGAGCATAGCTTCTTCCCTCCTCCTTGCCCAGCAGGGCTGTGGTTGCATCCTCCCAGTGCAGGCATTTCCAGACCATGAAAAACTTCCACAAAGTGACCAAAGCCATGCATGGCTGGGGGCTATGCAGCTAATTGCCACCTTTTGAGGCTTTACTTCCTCTTGTAAAGAACAAAGCCGTGGTCAAGCTGTAAAATAACAGCTCAAACAAACACTTCTGAAGCTTCTGATGTGCCGAATAGTTGCATGTGGAAGTACACATAAGGAGGATGTGTGAGGACGCACCTCAAGTACTGTGTCCAGTTTTGGGCCCCTCACTGCAAGAAAGACACTGAGGCCCTGGAGTGTGTTCAGAGGAGGGCGACGAAGCTGGTGAGGGGTCTGGAGCGCAGGCCTTATGAGGAGCGGCTGAGGGAGCTGGGATTGTTCAGTCTGGAGAAGAGGAGGCTCAGGGGAGACCTTCTCTCTCCCTGTAACTACCTGAAGGGAGGTTGTAGTGAGGTGGGAGTTGGCCTCTTCTCTCTTGTAACTAGTGACAGGACGAGGGGGAATGGCCTCAAGTTGCGCCAGGGGTGATTTAGGCTGGACATTAGGAAGTACTGCTTTTCTGAAAGAGTGGTCAGGCGCTGGAATGGGCTGCCCAGGGAGGTGGTGGAGTCACCGTCCCTGGAGGTGTTCAAGAAACATTTAGATACGGCATTGAGAGACATGGCTTAGTGGGGTTATTGGTGGTAGGGGAATGGTTGGACTGGATGATCTTGTAGGTCTTTTCCAACCTAGCTAATTCTACGATTCTATGATTCTAAGATTTGAGTTTTCAGAAATTGGGGTAATTCATCTGGGATCCTTCCTTGCACATCCCAGTTCCAGAACAGCCTAAGCCACCTGCTCTGACAGACCTGTAGGTGTACATGGAGTGCTGGTGTTATTTTCTAGCTGCACTGACACTCCTGCTAATGCAGTTGTTGGAGGTAATGGGGTGAGCTGGGCTCAGTGGGAATTTTAGAGGAAATGGTGGAAAATCTCTGTGCAAAAATATGGTTCGTGAACTACATTAGGACTGAGGCTAGTACCTTGCAGAAGAGCCATCTACAGGCAGAGGGATTTCAACTGCACTTTTAAGTGCTTGGGTCTTGTCCCTTTTCTGTGTTCTAATAGTTCCTCCAGCTTCTCGTGTTTATGCAGAATATATGAAGCTCCAAAGAGTGTGTTAAAGTCACCCAGGCTAAGGGGCCAGACCATAAACTACATTCTGTAAGTGTTTTGTGACAGCTTCTTTCCTTCACCCCCTCTCTCTCACTCTCAAATCAGAAAGCCTGGAAAAGCCTTCATGCAGTGCCGTGACCAGCCCTTGCTGCTGCATGCACACGATGCCCAAGTGCTCTCTTTATGACCTGCCTGATGGCAGTCTATCTTAAAACTGGTTAGATTTTTTTTTTCACTTTACTGCTCTTATTCTCATTGTTTCAAATCCTAAATGCTTTTCTTCTTTCTTTCACAGAAATGTAACCACAGCCCCTTTGTATGCATTTGTTCCCATCTCAGGACCATCCCCTGACCCTCCTTTCCCCTCTTGCTCACCCAGCTGACACACTGAGCCAGACCTCATCTTTTCAAATTCTTCACTGAGCCCTTCTGGTTTCCCTCAAATGCCCTGCTCTGACCTAAGAGCAGAGTTTGCAAGGCTGCAGGACTGAGGCTTGTCAGGCTTGCTTAGTCTGAACTTTTCTTGACCTGCCCATGTCTTCGCTCTGCTTGGTTCTGTTGGCAAGTTTTCTAATGGGCTGCATGTCTATGGCTAACATTTTACTTTTGATTATCTTTGTATGATACCACCACGGTATTATGATTGTACTGTAATGATGTAGTGTAGAGAAATACAGGCCTGGTGTAGTAACAGGAGCCTCGGGAAGTGGGGACACAGGATGGAGTAGAGCAGTGCAGACATGGGATTATAAGCACCAGGGCATAGGGTTGGTGCTGGGGACACCACAGCAACAAACAACTCACCTGTGGTCACCTAGAGACAAGACAGGCTTTAGGTATAGCAAAAAAATTGTATCTAGCATACATAAAATCCATTATAAGTAGTAAATTTGGATGTAATGCAAAGCTACAGATCAATAAATAAAGAGTAAAGATCTAAAAGCCTGTTCGCAAACACAGAGAATTGACTCCAAGCGAATCCCAGAATAAGGAAGAGGAAAACATGGACACCAATACAACACTCTTGTGAGGAAGGACCCAGATAGTGGGGACTTAATGAGACCCCTCCACATGAAAGGCAGAGGAAAGCTTCCAGCCTTGGGACCCACAGAGCAGGGGAAGGGGAGCATAATGCCAGGAAATGGGGTGGAAACTTAAATGTGTGTGTAACAGTTCTAACTGTGCTAATATTCGTTCTTTTTCTGTGAAAATACGTATATATATAGTGTTCTTCTTTGCTAATAAAACAAGATTTTGAACATAACAAAATAATCAATTGTGTGACATCACCTTTCAAATTAAGGTTTACAGCCTAAGGACACTGAAGGTCTGCAGCTTGGCATTGTGCACATCCCACCTAAACAATTCACATGCCCTTCAGCCTGGCCTTGCCTGCCCTTAGGACCCTTGGATGTGAATGCATGGGTTGGGTGTCAGGCTGGGATTATGTGTGTGGTGGCTTCTTGGGGTGCAGAGGAGGAAGCATGAAAACAAAAGCTCCTTAAGTGGCATCCAGAGAGGCCCTGTGATGAGCTGGGGAACTCACTGTGATGAGGCAAACTAACTCCTCTAAAGCTCCTTTTGCCTGGGCAATATCTAAGCAATGCATTGAAGGTTTCCCTGTTTGTGGTGATCAGAACAGCAATCAGTATCGTCTGCTGGAGGTGAGAGCTACACAATCTGCTTGCGCTTCCATGCACAATGAAATGCATCTTCATCTTCAGCTCCAATACGAAGTGCCAGAACAAAGTGCTTGTCAGACCTGTAGCAGCAGCTATTCCATGTTTGGTTCCTCCCACTCTAACTTGTGCAGCAGGGTGAAGTTCCTGCTTGGGCAAAATCAGTGCCCAGGGCTTTGCAGGAGAGAGAGTCAAATCCTTCCTGCAGATTCTTAAAATTCCCTGAGGTCTTTGCTCACCCAAGTTTTGTCCTAGATGGCCATAAAATTTCAATGTTTGATTTTATAGTTGGTTTTATGACTTACACAAGGCTGCAGGTGACTTGTCTTCACTTGCTCTATTGAACAGGAATAAAAATTCTTTTACCTTAGGCTTTATTATGCCCTTTAATGCAGGAGGAGAACCTGGGATACATTTAATGCATTTCATCTACAATAAATGCTTTAAAGTGATGAGTACATTAAAAATATTTCCTAAAAATGCACTAAAGAGCACTGGATATTTATCAACAAATGAAACTGCAAATGAAAGAGACAGCTTGTTTGAGGTTTATCTCTGAAAATTACTGAAGCGTTTGCAGAATGTTTTTGTCAGGTAATTTACATATTCATGAGCTGTAATTTCTCCAATTTGCTGTATTTAGTGGATAATGCCTTTTTAATACTGTAATAAAATTTTTTTGATCCAGGTTATACTCCAATTGTTTGCTCAGGCACACCCAAACAATTTGTGGTTTGTTTACTTGCCATTGCAAAAACAGCTATTACACGTTAAAATGTCAACTGTAAGAAAAAATTCACAACTGACAAATTTCTTGAAGGGCATTCTAGATAGGCAGAATCTTGACACTGCAGTATGAGAAGCCCACAAGGATAATTAGTTTCTTCTCATAGAATGGCTTGGGTTGGAAGGAACCTTGAAGATCATCCAATTTCAGCCTCCCTGCTCAGATGATCTCTGTTGCCCAGAGAAGCTCAGGATCTGCCAGCTTCCTCAGCTCCAAACTTGGAGATCCCAAGAAATGAGGGATGGAGGGCAAGTTGGAGTTGCCATTCTCATAGAATCATAGAGTTGTTTGAGTTGGACCTTTAAAGGTCATCTAGTTCAACTCCCCTTCAATGAATAGGGATACTTACACCTAGATCATGTTGCTCAAAGCCTGGTTCAGCCTGACCTGGAACGTCTCCAGGGACGGGGCTTCTACCACCTCTCTGGACAACCTCTGCCAGTGCTTCACCACCCGTACTGTAAAAAACCTTTTCCTTATATCCAATCTAAATCTCCCCTCTTTTAGTTTGAAATCCCTTCCCCTTGTCCTATCACAATGATCCCTACTAAAGAGTCTGTCCCCTTCTTTCTTATAGCCCCCATTTAGATACCAAAAGGCTGCTCTCAGGTCTCCTCGGACCCTTCTCTTCTCCAGGCTGGAGAGACCACGAAAGAACCATGAGTCTTCACATGTATGACTACTCATACCTAAAGCAAGCCTCCTTCACTCCTGGTTTATGATGGCAGGCAGCTAGGAGTACTTGTGAATGATTACAGATTGGTGTATGCACTTACAAAACATGTTGAAGAAAATGAAGGCACTAAAGTTTTATGGAGCAGGAGTTAGGTGCCTGTAAATCTATTTTAAATGAAAATTCTTTAACGTTTTGCAAAGCTGTTAGAATGACTGTAAATTCCTGCTCAAAGTGTAGAAAGCGACCTCTGCAGACATAAAGAATTTGCAAAATGGATCTAGAAAGCTGAAATTAGTAGTGTAAGTTAATGCAAGAAGCACAGTTAAATGCATGCACCGTGCACTCCCTGAGACCGATGCACGGCTACTCAAGCACGTGGCTGTGCAACACTGCCCGCTCTTCACCCTGTATGGTTTAAGACAAATGCAGCATGACCACAAACCCTGATGCAAGTCCCCCAGCACACTTCTGAACTGCACAGGAGCAGAACAACCGAGTACAGGCTGTGACTACTAGAGCAGAAAAGGGAAGGGCAGAGAAGGAGATGAATGGGGATGCAAAAGACGGGTGAGAGCAGTAAGGCACCAGGCCAGTTGCTTGCAGCAAATCCCAGAGCCTCCAGCAGAGTCCATCCATTCTTCTTTTGCCTTGAAGCGGTGAAGATTTTTGTCTTTGTGTGAGGGAAATGAGAGAAGTTTCTTCAGCAATTCATTTTGCAAATGCTCCTGTCTAGTGATTATTAATTCCATGCTCAGTACTGCAGGAGCCTGCTATGTAGATCTGGTTGGGGTGTGGAAATCCCATTCCACAGGCAATATTGAGGCAAATGAGATTCTGGTTGGAACAAACACTGAAAGCAGTTAAACTTCCCATGGGCACAAATTGTGCAATTTCTTTTTAGAAAAAGTTTTTCGCTCTCACAATTTGTCATTGGTTAGTTTTTCTGTGATATATTTTGTTGAGACCGAGATACTTAGCTTTCCACCTGAATCAGCTGATGTTCTGTTTTATGGCTATATTAATGTAGCAGCCTAAATGGTGAAGCTAAGGTGATGCATCCTGACCTTATCCAATCACAGCATTCCTGATCAGTCAAGTCTGAATTGTTTTGATCATTTTTATTGAAAATGTTGACAAAATGTGTACCTTCTCAAGGAACACTTGGACTTAATGGAAGCGTCATTTCCCAGTGGGAAAATGAGCTATCAAACAAAATGTCAACAGCTGCTGGTCTGGAGAACGTGGTAGTGGACGGTGGGAGGGATGGAAAGGAAGGCACATGTGTCATTGGCACAGACATATACTGTTGATGAAATCAATTTCAATTTACTCAAGTTATTTTAGTGTCACTTTCAATTACATAAGCCAAGTAGAAAACTACAGCATCCAGCTGTGGGAATCAACAAGACAGTTGCGCAGCAGTCATGAAAAGAACAGTCAGCAGAGAAATGATTTGCATTTGCTTTTCTTGACAGCTGATATTTTCCTGATAAATTGCTGCCCTTTGTTGTTGTAGCTGCTTTGAAGAATCAACCCACTTAAGGGGGTGGTAGCTTTGTCCTCCTTCCTGGCTTCGCATTGGGGTGAAAACAGGAGGCTGGGATAGGAGGATGAGGTATCAGACCATGTAGGAGAGCTAAAGTTGGCACGGTAATTCAAGAATTAAAGATGTGCCATAGAAAGTGTGCTGTTTCAATGATGTCGTTTAGAGCCATGATTGCTTAGGGTCTCAGTTTATCATTCAGAATCAGTGGATTTGGGGGCAAGTGGATGGTAGGAAGGAGACTTTCGTGGCTTGATATAAGCTGATGACTGTCAAAACAAATAGGCCTTGTGAAGCTGCAAGCTGCTGAGAGACACAGAGGAGCTATAAAGTTAGACAGCTTCTTCCTATGGAGCGTGGGTTTTTGCCAGTGAGAGGAAAGGACAAGAGAAACAGCCAAAGCAATTCTTATTTAAAACTCTAATCCACATCTGTGGCTATCCCGTGGGATTTATTTCCTTAGTGAGGCACAAGAAGGAGGATGGAGAGGGAAACACTGGCAGCAGGATGTGCAAAAGGTGCCCATATCAAATATGCAAAACTGTTCCCCCGGGATTTCCTGTCAGTGAGATCATATTGTTGTTAAATGGCTTGTTAAATAGGATTTAAATGGCTTGTTAAATGGGGTCTCCAGCTGAGTGGCTCTTGGTGGGTAGACTAGTCCAATTATTCTGGATTTGCCCTCTTCCTTCAGCAGACCTGTCCCATCTGATGCCTGAATTTCAGCAAAATTCACTTTTGCATAAGTGTTATTCTAGCTTAGGATCTGGGCCAGGCCTTTATTTCTGTTAATTACAGATCAGTCATTCTTTTCTAAATGTTGAAAAAATGTGTTTTATGTGCAAGAATGGCTGATAAGTGATACACCCACAGGAACATTGTATTTTTCTAACATCCGCCTCTGTGTTCTTTCTCTAATTTGCCTGCCGCTGTCTTTGTAGGGGTTCTTCTCTTCTCCCTGCCTTTTAGATGTTTTCTTTCTTCAGCCACCATCAATTCCTACCACTGGCACATCACAGGTTGTTGCTTTTCAGTGCTTTATTATTTAGTGCGTGTGAGATTTCTCTTTATTTCAGTCATTCTGTGGAAACCTTTTCTAGAAGTTTAACTGTAAATCTTCCCTCCGCTTTTTACCACAAGTGGGCTCATGATGCACTGTCGTCCTGGCAAGACTCCCGGAGCAGGACCAGGAGCAGCAAAACAGGAGCACTACAGGTACCATCCAGCCTGTTTCAGCAGCAGATCCTATTCTTAAAGCCTCCAGAGTATTTTCTGCATAACACCTCCATGATGTTTATTTCAAAATAATTGCAAGGTCGAGTGCCTCAGCCATTTGAATAAGACTTTTAAGACTTTCAGTGCCTGGATTTTCTAAATTACACTGAGACAGCAGCAGGAGGCTGTGTGCATTAAAACAATGGATTGACAATCTGAGCTGGATTCATACATGGGAAGATGTTGTGTGTCAGCACTGGTGGCCCTGACTCATCTAGACCCCTTGAGCATAATTTTGGAGGCTCTGGGCAACATTTTCAAAGTGCCTCCGTAGGCAGAGAGCCTGCATTCCCTCACTGTCACGGCAATTTAAACCTCAGAGTGCCAAAGTCACTCTACACAATGACTGTACTACGTAAGTCACAGTATATGAAGTGCTTGTTGCCCTTTCTCTGTGGCTGCATATTAGTTATAGTGCGTGGGCTCTCCTGAAGTTTGTGTGTTTGGTTCAGTAACGCAATGCTGAAATCTCAGCTAGCATTGAAGAAGGCATGGTTGGAAAAATGTTCCCTTTGTCTGGGAGCTGTTCCTGCTGCCATACAGCCTCACAGGGATCTGCAGCCAAACCATCTCCTTAAACACTGAGCCTGTGAGCGTGAGCTGAGCTGGTTGAACCCAGCACAAAGCCCCTGGGATGAAAGCAGAGCAGGAGGGAACAGGGGCACTATATGCGCTTATCAAACTTCTGCCTCATACTTGGAGGCTCCAGCTTGTTTCTTTGGCTTACCAGATGGACAGAAGTGTTGTTTCCTTCCCAGGAAGACCATTGGGGGAACAATCTAATGGCTTATCTTCAGTCTTGTATTTGCTATCCTATGTATAACAGCATTTCCCTTCAGAATAACCTCTTCTAAGTTCTGCGCGGTCCTGCATGCTATGGCAAATCCGTGGGCGGTTTTAACAGGCTGCCAAAAGACTGCAGGTGAATGTAAGATTTGTTTTCTGGGGAAAGAGCTCACTCCTGGGGCTAGAAGTACGTCTCTCCTTTGTCTTTTGTGGCTCTGATGCAAGAGCAGTGGCCCATCATATACCTGTTTGAACTCAGCTGTTGCCCAGCACTGACCGTGCCAGTCACTTTTTTCCCTCTTCGTTTATCTGAGTTGCAAATGGGTTCTCTAAGAAATTCTTCACAGGGGTCTGAGTGTTCTGTGGAATGCCCTACCTCTGGCTGGAGTGAGCTGAACATGGTGTGAAGAGATCAGCAAGGCATGGAGAACTCCTGAGAGCTTCTGGGAGGGGACGGGATACCAATGCCTAATGTGAAGAATGAAGGGAAACCTAAAAAGCTTTCAGCTTCTCTATCACCTGTGCATGGTGCCTGTGTCTCACAGTCAACAACAGGCTGAAGATAACCATCTTTCAGCTGAGGCGAGAGCGGCACCAGAGATGGACATGATGCATAGCATCATCTCCAGATTCAATAATAATTAAGATGACACAAGTTCTTGAAATAGCTCTCTTTGGTTTTGTGTTAGGGCATTTAAGAAAGTCTCAGCCAGGGATGGGTTATGGAGACTGGGAAGCTTCCTCACTTGACTGACCAACATCCTGCCTATGGGATATGAAGAGCTCTCTACAGGGCACAAGATGCTAATAAATGATGAACAGGAAATTAATGGGAGTACAATTATGTGAGCCTGGAGTGTTTCATGTGCACATGCTACATGAAGAGTATTTGTGTGGCTAGGGAAAGGTATCGGAAAGATTTTATAGAAATACCCCTGAAGCAGGCCGGAAGAATGCAGATGAAGCTGTACCACTGGAAAGCAAGCTCTTGGACTTGCTTTGAGCCTTGCTTTCCAGCAAAGTCAGCACCTCAGCTATATTGTTTCTTTTTCCCTTTTTGAGCACTGAACTCACAGACATGCTATGGTGATGCCATCTCCATGTCTGTGTCACTTTCTTGGTGGTACTTGGAGGGCCGTGGTTTGCAGAGTGTCCTGGATGAGGTGGGTTCTGAGAATGCTTGGAAATACCCAATACGTGCATATTCAATTCTGTAGAGAGATACATCTTGCAGTCCTGTAAATCTCACTTTCTGAAACAGCTATTTCTTAGCTTCACGATGCTGCACTTCATACCTTGATTTATAACAGCGGTAGAAAATGATTCTTAATTTAAATATCTGGCTTCAGAAAGCCTGAAAAATTCTTATGGTGAACAGAAAGGCTTTTCTTGATTAAGCCCCTGACCAGTGTGTCTGGATGGCCAGCTCTGCCATTTGAAAAAATGTTCAACTGTACGGGAGAGGATACAGGCTGCTGTACTAAGGCATGCCTCAAGCAGAGGACCCTAGCAGTGAGAAGAGCAAGTGTTAAGGAGATGAAGATGTGCTGCTGTGAAGGCTCTGTGTCCTCCTAGCTGGCTGTATGTGAGGTAGATTTTTCCACTGTGAGGCAAGCCAGCATTTGGGCAGCCCTGTTCCGGTGCAGCGGTACACAAACTGCCCTGCTTTGGGGTCTGGTCTGGCCCTGAATTTTTAAATCTTAAAAACATTCCTCTTTTACTTCTATTGCTGTTCAATATTATGGGAAGAGATGTTATCACAGCTAATCTGTGCGGTGTCTGTGGAATTTCTTGGCCTGTGAGGATTTACATTGCATTCATGTATTCCATGAACTGGGCACAGGTTTTGCTTCCGACAGTAGTAGTTTTTTTCAAGGGCATCCCAATAAGATGAAAGTGTGGTTGCTGACAGAAACCACAGTGTCAGACTACGGTCTTGAGGATGTTTTGGATGGCTCTGTATTTTAATTCTTGATTTCCCCTGGCATATAGACAACCAGCAATTTATGTGAAATCTTAAGGGATGGAAAAAAGAAGAGAACTGAAGGAAATGCCTTAATTTAATTGATCGGAATCATTTCGAAATTCATATGTGCCTTTTTAAAAAGGTAACTAGAGAATAGGAAAAAATACTGCATAAAATAATGCTGAAGCTTTAGTATCCTATTTTTCTTTGTTTCTCAGCCATCTAAACATATTTCAATATGCTGGAAAGAACAAAGCAATACCTAGGTTTGAAAAAAATTAATACTTAAGAACAGTCAGCCTGTGGAAATCCCTGCTGCCACTTTTTGGCTGGGAGTCCTGTTTTTGTAGGGAGATTGTGAAAAAACTTGGTAATATAGTGCTTTGTGTAGTTTGTAGTTTTGCATAAGAGTAAGAAAATGAAATCCTGTACTTCTGGATATGATCTGTCATCTCTCTCTTCCCCGGCTTCCCATTAAACACTTCAGTAGACTTTTTCAAATGCTTCAAATATTTTCTGAAGTCTTAAGCAGAAGCAATGAACTAAGGCTGAGAAATCTTAGTCCATAAATTGTACCAGTGTGTGTAAGTAAGTTATACCACATTGGCAATGTCTTGTGTCTATTATAGCTGAGCATTTACTGTTTAGCTGTTGGTGCATACTTGCCCTAGTCTGTCTGGGATAGAGGAAAATGGGAAACACAGAGGAGGGATGGACTGTAAAGTAGTATACTGTTTCTTCCTTTGCAATGACAAAACCCAAACCATTCTATGACTCTATGATTCTATGAAACATGTTTGAATGAACTTCGACCCTGAAGCAAGCTTTATGCATTTCTGACCATTCTCAATCCATTCATAGCATTTACCTTTTGTCTAAGCCAGGATTTTTTTTTGTTTTGTGGAGCCTGGTTCATCCCTGAGCCCCTAGAGCAGCCTTCCTTCCCAGTCCCCATGGCTTTGACAGCCCGTGTGGAGTTAGCTGTGCTGGTGTGTCACCTCTGGGACGTCAGGCTGAAGATTCACTTTTTGTCTGTGCATCCTCATGTAGGGTTTAGCTGCGCATTCACTAAGGTTCCTTACATTCTGTAACATGATTAGCCATGTACACACACAGTCATCACCATTCTCAGTAGTCCTGTCCAGGCTGTGTGTACAGAAATTCCTAGTTAGAAATTCCACCACGTACAGCAGTCAGGTCATGAAACTTACTACTTGTATTTGCTTGCATAATGGCAGCATTTCCTTCCCTCCAGATTTTGCTGTAGGAAACTCTGGTTTAGCTGTTAGACGTGCATTGTGTGAGAGCACAGGAAAGCTTGCACACAGACTTGACTTCTGGTAATCCTGTTTAAATGCACACTGTGATGTCATCAGATGTGTGCCAGTGCTCTGCTGTGGCTGTAACGGTACCTGCAATAAGTAGCTTTTCTCAAGAGACGGGTCTTTGTGCAGAGGGCTGCACTTTTGAGGTGTATTGCTGTGTGCTGGGGTGTGCCTAAGCCAGGGAACTCAAGGTCTTCTGGGTCCAAGAGGAGGACCTCTTGGTTTCTTTTGTGGAAAGCAGAACTTGATGCATTGATCCCTGAACCAGCACTTCCCAGGTCTCCTGCTCAGGTGGCAAGGAGTGCCACGACAGTGTGGCTTTGTGCCCAGGTTAATCTGTGTGGGCATGGAGCTGGTTAGCACCCAGTGGCTGTGCTCCTGCGGAGCAGCAGCAGTTTGCCTGCTCAGTCAGCCCCCTGCTGCACTACTTGCTTTAGTGGGATAGCTCACATGGAGCTAATAAGAAGCACTACACTGAGACACATAGATGCGTCCATTTTTCTCCCACTAAAGCAGTGATTAAGAATGGGAATGCCCCCCTCTAATCTTACCCATGGATCTGTATTGCTTAAATCTGCACAAGTAGGTTTTTTATGAGCTTATAGGTTTGACAAGTCAGGCAGTTCTGCTGTGAGTGCCTCCTCCTGACACAACCCTTTTTACATCTGTCCTGCTTTTTTGAATAATGGTGTTTTTGTCTTGTCCAAACAATTGAGATGGGTTAACAGCAGAGAGCCCTGTGTGAGACAGATTTCAGATAGCAGCTGAATTTGTGTAATAATCCCACTGACTTTAATCAGGAGAGGAGGCTGTGAGAGGCTTGTGAATTCCTACAGCAAAATTCCCCACTCGTTCACATAGCGAATCTTGCCTCCAATGTGCTTATCTCCCTACGCATGCACAGCCCTTGACGTCAATGGAAGATGCGCTCTTTCAGGGACGGCAGAAGACGGAGGTCACAAAGCGCCCTGCAAAAAAGAGAATTATGTCCCTCACAGCGAGGCGAGAAGGCTCTACTCTTTAGCATAAAAGCACAAAGACTTGAAACAATGACATGCATAAAAAAATAAGGAGGTAGACTGCTTGCGGGAGATGTATTTGGAGCTGCATCAGCAGGCTTCACAAAGATGAGATTTTCAGTTGCATTTAAAAATGTGCTGCTTGGCATCCGTGAGCGGTGTGGAGGCTTTTCATTCATTCCACCTTGCAGATCTTTAAAGGGGCATCTGTCAGTGCTGAACCCAAGCAGCAGTCAACGACTGCCTCATGCTGTGCTCGTAATCCATGACATTTAAATCAGAAACCTGGAGGTCAGGCTCTGCAGTTCAGCCATCAGCAGCCTCAGTGGTATTTATAGATTGCGTCACATTTACTGCAGCTTTTCTGGGTGAAAGACACGCACATGGTTAAATTGTCAGAGGTTAAGTGTGACCCATTGTATTTAACCTAATGATGGATGTTGCTATCTTGATTTTTTTTCCTGTATTCAAGAAGAATGAGTATACAGGTTTAAGAATCTCTGAAGAAAATATTAGATTTATTGTTATTATGAAATTCCATTTATAAAGCCAGTTTTGTTGAGGAAGTGCTTTGCAGAAATTAACGATTTCCCTAGAATAAACTTTGGAACAGCATCTCTCTCTTGCAAAATGAAATACTGTTATTTTCCTCAAAGAACTGTTTATTTCTTCTTGCAATAAAGGAAGCGAGTTCCTATTTCGTGGGAAGCTGTTCTGCAGCCACTCTCAGTGCTCTGCAAACGAGGTTTGTAACTGTACAGAAATATACCATAGCTTGCTGAGGCCAGTAGCCAAAAGCAATGACTAAATCCAGCAGCAGTGCTCCTTGGTATTCCCCACGGTGCTGCAAGGAGGATGCCTTCTGCAGGGCAGCTTTCTCTCTGGGGCTGGAAGGTGATCTGCATGTGGCTAATGCAAAAACTGATAGTTTGTATGAGTTGTAGCCTGTCTTGTGATGCTGCAGAGGCTGTTACTATTCACCATATACCTTCTCAAAATATTGAGCCAATTAGAAAAACAAATCCCCCTTCTGGTGAGTGCCCAAAGGTGAAGCTATAATGATATCTGTTCTCTGCAAGGCCTCGTGGCTGGTGCTGCTCTTCTACTCAGTGCTGCTGGGCTAAGCTGAAACCAACCCCCATGCAGACTGGAAATGGTGGTTCCAGCTACTGGATCAATCTCTGCTGCTTACAGACTGCAAACAGCTGGGACGTTTATCAAAATGGTGGCTAAGATGCAGGCAGGTATTGCTTACATTTCCTCCCACTGTGACTTATCAGACAGATAAGTCATGGCAATTATTAAGACTGCTCCTGAATGAAGTTAAATTAAATATTAATGTAAGGTTTTTGGGTTGAAATCCTCCGATTTTGTTCTTTATTTTTTTCCTTTCATTGGTGAATTAAGTGATGTACACCAGAAGTCTGTATGCACGAGAGTCTAGATGTTGGGCAAGAGATCTAAAACATACAAACGTTATAGTATTAATGTTCCAAGAATTTGCCTTAATTTCATTCACATGCAAACATTTTAGACACCACGCAGAATGAGAGCACATTGCTAACTTCAGTGAAGCTCTTTATTAAGCTCATCTGATGGCTCATACTGCCTGCTACTAGTGCTGTTTTGTACATAATAAGTGGTCTTGCTAAGCCTACTAAAATGAGTATAACAATCTCACTGGTGCCGAATGGGATATCCATCTTATGTCTGACTACAAGGAATAAATTATGCTCTTATACTGATAATTGCTCATGTCTGTATTTGGGAATTATGGTCCTGTGATGCTGATGATTAGAACTAGTCTCTGTGTGCAGAGGCTCCCTCTGACCTACGCCAGTGTCTGCCTGGTATTTTCCAAATAGATTACTCTTTGTGATGAAGGAAGACACAATATCCTATTCTACAAGAGCATTACAGGCAGCTAGAACCATCTTCTGGTATCTTCTGAATAATTTAAAGAAATATTATTGGGTATTTTTTATATAAGAAATTGTGTGGGTTTTACAAACAGAATTATTCAGAAAATAAAAATTCACATAAAACTTAGAAATACGCCTATTCTGAACTGAAGAAACTACTGAACTGAGTCAACTACTGTTTTTTTCTCTTTAAAATAATTTTCCTACGTTCCTTAACAAGAATGGTGACAAAACAACATAAGAAGTTATGCTGTATGCTTTGTTGCCTATTTTCTCACCCTCCGTTTAAAAATAGCAGCTCTGTAGCACCTTCTGTTTTCTTGTGACGTCTACATACTTTATGAATAATCTTTAAGGGGAATGCTGTACTTGATCTTCAGTTGGGATTTACCCATCTTATACACTGTGGACTTAACCCTGCTTCCACAGAAGTCAAGAGCAAAACGCCCATTGATTTCAGTGGGAGCAGATTTTGACTTTTCAGAAATGTTCAGCCATATGTGTTCTCATTTGGGAAGTATCATGTGGTTGCATTGGCCCATGTCGTGTTTTAGTCACTGCAAAAGAACACTCAGAGCTCCAGATTGTCCTCACCTGCCCTTGTAATTGTGAGATCTGAAGTCATTGGGGAAGTTTTGAGAGCCAAAAGTTTTAGTGTTGTCCTGGTTTTGTTTGGTGCATGTGTGTTTTTATTGGTGTGTTTTTTTCCTTCCCAAATTTCAAGAGAATCTATTGTGAGGTGTAATGAACGTAAGAATTTCAAATTTTCTGTGAAAAATAAATAGGCAAAAAAATGCTTGAGCTCAATCTATGTGTTGAATTTGATAATAAATGACTGGGCAAGCATACCAGCTTCAGTCATCTTACCCAAGTCTGTCCATGCTGACCAGATGGAGCTTGTAGTTTCACATGGTGTGTATATATATAGCCTAACTCTCCCTAAAACCACATGAGAAATCTGTGCTTGAAGAAGGACTTAAGACTAATCCTCTCTGGGTTCAGGGTTAATGTCCTTTCCTCTGGATTATCTATGCTAGTCGCATCCCTATCTTCCCATCTGCTTAGTCATCTGTAAGGTAAGCTGATCTCAGTAGAGAGAGCTTCTCTCTAGCAAAGGGTCTAAACAAATTAAGGAGACGAATGCAGTTAATCTGTGCTTTCTCCCACATTCCTTGTGCTGTGTCCTGCTGTCACTGTGTGTATGTATTTTCCATTGTAGTCTATGAGGGATTTGCATGGGATGTGCTATGGCCTTTAAGTATGTTTCCTAAACTGAATCTGCTGGTTACAGGGACTTGCTGTCCCCCTAACATAACTATGCGTGCCTTCAGGCTTTTCTTTGACTTCGTGAAAAATGAAATGCTATTCCCAGGTCACATGGCTGTCCTGGTATAAACACACTGGTCTGCACAACATGAGTTGGAAGGGATGTCAGCTTGTGACTTTGAAGATGTGCGAATCACCCAAAAGAAATTTGTCTCAGACATTTTAATGCTATTTCAGCTGAAGTTCCATGAAAAGTGCAAAAAATAACACTCCTTTGCCTAAAAACCAAGCCTCAAAACAAACAAACCCACAACAAATAAATGCTTGCCAAGACCAATAAAAATCTTAAACTGTGGTTTAATATCCTGTCTCCCTTTTGTCTTTGTGGAAAAGGTCATATAGATGAAAGACATCTGCTGTAGAATCTCCCTTGGATTTCAGGGTAAGACTAAGTCCTATTTTTGGCTTTTTGTGTGTGAGGGAATAGCCACAAAGTTCTATTCACTTGTCTTAATGTGATAGCTCTTGAAGAGGTTGAGCAGTCCTGTGACCAGTGGTTTCAAATGCCAGGCTGCATCCCTTGTATTTTATTCTTCAGAAACTGCTGAATACCTGGGTCAGTACTGGGTGGAAGAGATCCAGACACAACTGAGTTCACCGATGTGAGCTGGAGGTTCTGGCCAAAGCCAAGTCCTGGTGGTACCTTATGGTGAAACTTTGGTTATGTTGAGGTCAACCAACTCAGGATTTTTTCTTCGTATCACAGAAGACATGTCTCTCCTAGTGAGCCAAGTTGGATATTAGGAAAAATTACTTCTCAGAAAGAGTGCTAATGCATTGGAATTGGCTGCCCAGGGAAATGGTGGAGTCACTGTCCCTGGAGGAGGTGTTCAACAAAAACATTGTGGCACTGAGGGACATGGTTTAGTGGGCATGGTGGGGATGGGTTGATAGTTGGACTGGGTGATCTTAAAAGTCTTTTCCAACCTTAATCTTTCTATGATTCTAAGTATAGCTGTGGCAGGAGGATCTAGCACTGGCACACGGTTGTCTAGTGTTCACTGTTAGGCTATTTTTTGTCCTAGTTTTGGCCTACGCAAGGCCTATGTAGGGCTTAGACACAACTGGTAGCAGGGACTGTTCAATACAGGCCAGAAGCTGTTTCCAAAAAGCCCATAGATATGTATTCTAGCTGCTGGAGCCTACATGCAGGAGATGAGACATTGCCTCATCCTGAGGGGAGGCCTCCATGTCCTAGACACCAGACTGCTGCTGCCAGTCATGTGGGTTTGTACTCCTTATTCTGCTTGCCAAAGGTTTAGAAGAATGCAGAAGGGAATTTAGCATTCATGGACCAGAAGAAGAGAGAATAATTGAGAAGGATGGAGAGTTTGCAGCCCACTGCCAGAGGCTTTTCCCTCAAATGAGGCAGGGGAACAGGCTGCAGGCCTTGCTCACAACATTGCTTCAGGGAGAAGAGTGTGCGGGGAACCATTTAGGGCTGAGGCAGGTGGGAGGCTGAAGGTGACATCAAGGGTTGGTGGATTTTCATAGCAAGGGTTTTGAGGTAAAAAGGGAACAAACCCGGGAAAAAATAGAAACAAGTATCTAATATTTGATATGGTAAAGATATACAGAACTGGGGACAACAGAAACAAGAGACAGTGGGATGAAAGTAGAGGGGAACAACTGATCTGACTTGACTTGCCTTTATTCTGCAATTGTTTTTCGATCATCATGTTTTTATTAAATCTATTTGAAATCCAGTCAGCTCTGGACAACAGTGCATTTACAGCCCTGTATTTTTCCTGGCAAGTTCTCCTGGTTTTGCAGTAATACCAGCCCATTTTGAAAAATGTCTTTTTCCCCAGAAACCAGTTGCGTTGGTGAAATGGACAACTGTGATACTTCAGAGCCCCAGGGGATGAAGTGCTGGCCTTCGCTGGAAGCAAAGGCGATGTCCCCAGAGACAGAAGGGTGTCATGTGGCTGCACTGCCACGAGCAGGGAGCTCTTTGGGAACAGATGGGCTCTGGGTTTGTGCACTGCCTCCTGCAGAGAAGTCCTGAACTTGGCTTGTAGGCATTGCAGAAAAGCAGATGTTAAACACATTGTCCTGTGAGCAGCAGCAGCAGTGAGACATTGGTGCCACTGGATTCTCTGGTGTCCGATGAAGCATGAGGGCTTTCTGGTTACAGCTCCTGCTGTGTGTCCCCTGTGCAGACACCTAGGTGTTGTGTTAGGGCGAGATCTGGCCCTTCCCTCAGCAGGCCTTTCTGCTCTCCACAGCTGCTTGTTCTCCTGTAGTAAGGCAGTGTCCACCCCTCTGACAAATGAGGTGAGAACTGAGCCACAGCTCAGTGTTCCTGGAGGGATCCGCACACCACCTGCATGCACACAGTGTGCACAGCATCCTCCACTTCCCCTCTTCAAATCTGGGCTGCTTAAAGCATAGTAAAGAAAGTAAGAATTCTATTCCCTCAAAGCTCTAGCTGTGCTAGTTATCTTACTTCTGACAATATCAACTGGGAAACTTTTCAAGAAGAGTGGGTCTGTTTTAATTTTGTTTTTCTAATTGACGTTGTACATTTAAACTGTCTGTGATAATTTCCTTTCCCAGTTGTACACTGGAGTGTCTCAACAGGATTGTAAAAGTCATGGAAATTCATCTGAGGGCAAAATCAATCTCTAAGCTGGAAAAGATTTTGCTGTTTTTGTTTGCAAAATGCTTTGGGGTTCTAATGTTGAGGGCATTGTTGAAAAGCCAAGAGATGTGTTAATTTTATTATTTTTATTAATATACTTTCAAAGCAACTCAGAAATATTTTACTTGGTACCTGAAGCCTAGACAGCCAAATGTGGTCTGCTTTGTCATTTACTAACATGGAAAATGTGAAATGAAGTACATGTACCTTCCACTCTCCCCAGCCCCCCAGTGTTTGCTCTTCTGCTTTTGGAAGATAAACATTTTTTTTTAAATAATTGAGAACATTGCCTTTTTAGGCATAAATACAAATAATTTGTTTTTATTTTTACTATAACTCTAAGTACTCTTCCACATCTCCCACATTATTCTCCTATGACAAGCTTCCGTACCAGGAAGTCTTAGAAATCAGCACTTACTTACAAACAGTCTGCATTTACTGTTTTGTGCAGAGGGGATGCCCAAGTTAGGATTCTTTTCTATACTCCTCTCCAGGGGCTTGTTAAAGGGGCTGCTGGCATGCGAGGCTCCTGCTGACACCAGCTGGAGCTGTACATACTCGACACAACTGGACTTCAGGCTATTGTGGCTGAGTTCTATGACTGCTCTTGAGACACCGGTCAGACTGTAGAGTAATCATTGCCTGCATTTCAGGAGGACTGAATATACAAAAACGTGGAAAATAACTGAAATTCCAAGTACGGTAAGGCCGAAAGTCTAGCTTCAAAGAAATCTCATGTCTTCTTGCCTACAAGCTGATAGTTTGTATACTAGAAGTGGAAGGAGGCTGTGAAATCTGTCCACTCCATCCAAGACAGAAAACACAACCTAGGCAATCTTGCATTCACCTTCTGCAGTCAGCACCTCCTGTGTGCTCTTGCTGTGCACTTCTGGGAGCTCGGAAAGTTCAAGCTCAGCCTTGCCATGCCAGCACTGTGCATGTCCACAAACACGGCAGAGCCTGAGCCCTAGGCTGCCTGCCCTGTGCTGTTTCAGTTTATCTTTCCATAAGCACAGTTTTTGGCCGGGGTCCTGGTTTTGTTGTCATTTAAAAACGTAATTTGGAATGTTAACTTTATCCATCTGAAATTATTTTTTTGCCTCCTTACAGAGAAGGTTTATAAATATCGAGTTACACAGGAAGCAAATTCTCTTGTTATCAGATTGTTCTGTAGTCACTTCTCTTTTCCTCAAAAGCATAATGGTGAACTTTATCAGTGCTCAGTCATTCGTTTCCTATTTAACACAAATGATTAAGCTACTGTTTGGCTCAGTGAGAAGAGTTGCTGACTGGTTTTGTCTATAAACACAGCTTAAAATTAGGAGACACCTGAAACTGGTAGGAAGTGAGCATTAACTGGTTTTAAGTTCCATAAGCACAGATTGTAGATTCCCCGTGGAATGTGTTAAATAACCATCACTAAATATTAATTACATTGTCTCCCAGAGCAGTCCCAAGAGGTGCTGAAATAGCACATGTGCCACTTGGACCTGGATGCCTCGCACGAGGGTTGGTGTTTGCTGCTGTGTTATTTGGCCCAGCACAGCGTGCTGCATCACCAGGGGAGCTGAATGTGATAAGGAGGCTTGGATTTTCTGTGTAATTGCTGGGGTTTTGCTCTTGTGAGTTTAACAAATGGAATACCATCTGAATCGGTAGGTGAATTACTCTTTCTATCCTGACACAACAACCTACAGTGTGGACCTGGATAGAAAATTTCTTGCAACAGAAGTTGTGTCTTCTTTTAGGTTTGTTGAGCTTGAAACTATCGGTGCTCACTGTGTATCAGAATCGAGTTCTGTGCAGCCATCTCTGTACCTGGCCACACACCAGCATTGCAGTGGTGCCCTGCCCTTTGTTATAGTAGCACCCAGCAGTATAATTTTACTGCCAACAGCGTCATGGGTGGCAAGGTTGGCACCCTGTCCACCTGCACTTGCTGAAACAGCACAGGATCTGCAGCTCAGGCTTTGCTGTAGAAGCTCCTCTGCTCACTTGTCTTGGGCTGTCCTGTAGCAGGCAAGTGACACGTCCCTGCATGCAGGTCCAACTGCTTAAACCAGGGCTTGCTCTGCTCAGCTTCGGACAAACTGTGCCTACAGAGCCAGGCATCTCCTTTAGCCCTTTAGGATTGTGTTACGTGTTAGGGAAAACTGCTGGCCCTGCAGATCCAGCAGCCCTTCCCTCTTGGGTACTGATGGGTAGCTGGAGTGAGAAGCAAGCACATACACAGTTCAGTGATGGCTAGCCACTAACTCCTCTGTCGTTAATTGAAGCTGTGCAGGCTTTGGAACTAGAATTGGCTCTGACCTTATAATCAGACTTTTCCATCTGGGCTAGAAAAGCATGAACCTAGTGGTTTGTTAGGGTTGTGCTGGCAGATACATAAAGGCAGCAACACTAAAGGCACCGTTATAATTAGCTCCGTCAGAGACCGAGCACACAGATTTACTTGAAAACCAGTGTGTCTGCTCACTGGTCGACGTGACCTCTGTGGAAAGACACTCTTGAAAGAATATTTAGACTTTAGTCTAATTCAGTGTTACACATCCTTGTTGACAGTGTTGCATATTACAGATATTAATTAAAGATACCAGCATGTACCATAAAGAGGGGAATGACTTAGATGTAAGGAGTGACTGTAGAAACCGGCTGCTGGGCTGATACTGTATTTTCAGCATTCAGAAAGTGCTTGTTCCTTGTTTATGTAGCTTAAATTAAACACCAGAGGGGTTCACGTATATTCGGATGAATGGGAAAGATGTGCCCTTCAACCTATTTCACAACAGCTCGAAACTAACATAAGCACCTGAACAAAGAGAAGCTTTCATGTTTATTTCTCCAGCTCCACATTAAGATCGGAATTGAAATGAGATTGAGCAACAAAAGCAAGTCAGTAAGCAGAGATCCTTCTTACTGTGGAAGAAGTTGTTTCAATAGAAAATTGTTAGCCAACCTCACAAAATGTCACTAACTGGATAAAAATGCTCCGCTAGTATTTCCCGTTTTTGTTTTTCCTCCCACAATGATACTTATTATTCAAAAATGCCTTGCTGAGCGGGGGGTATGCAGGACAATGAAAGAGAAACATTTTCTGGAGTGGGAAAATGCTAAGGGAAATTTTTCTTTTTCTTTTTTTTTTTTCCCCTAGCACTCTGACTTGTCTTCAAAGTGGGCAGAAACAAGCTCAGGCTGATTTTTATGATGCAACTCACACTCCTCTAATTTGAGTTTTTTAGAACTTGCTTGAAGACCTGGATCTGATATTTAAAACAAAATCCAAACAAACATTCTTTCTTTCCAAAGTGAGCGGGACAATCAGCAGCTGCTAGGCTGAGCCCAGAAGGTTCAGTCCTGGGCTGGAGTCAACAGCAGTTCTGTGCAACTCGTATGGGAGAGGGTCTGACCCACGCTGGTCTGAGGGGCTGGCGCTGGCAACAGTCTCAGCTTCAGCCATCAAAACATTCCTTTGTGGCCAAATGCCCTTCTGCTTTCCCTGAAAAATCTGGTGTCAGTTTTAACAAGAGGGGAAAACAGACATTCGTCACCATTAATTCGTCAGACAATTAAGCCCAGCGATCTCTGACCTCACACCATTAAAGGCTTTCAGAGACAGGGTAAAGACCCTGCAGATATCTGCTCTCTGTCATTCCCTGTGAGCTGCCCCAGTGTTTTAATTATTCCAGGATTTAGCTTTTGCCCACCACCAGCCAGACGTATATGCTTCGTAATAAAGTTGCTAATAAGCTGTCCTAGACACAGACATTAATCTCCAAGCAAGGATAACAGCAAGCAGGGGCAACAGCTGGCTGTCAGGATGGCATGTGAGCTGGAATTATGCATTTATTTAGATATATGTACGTATTAGTGTCTGTCCCTGGCTGCAGCTGCTGTTGATGCACTGAGCTACCTTGGACATCTGGAACTGCACTCAGCCAGGGTCAAGGTGCACACACTGGGAGATGTGGGTGGTGTGGGATCTCTGCTTGATGATTTTTGTCTCCTCTTCCATCTTTTGGGCTATGACAGTATCTAGATCTTTCTTGCTCCTGGAGTCACTGGTGGTGAGACCATTGTACCAGGTCAGTTAAGACCATCAAAGGCCACCAAAATGAGATGGCAGCGTTTGGCCGCTTTGAGAGCTGAGAAGAAATAGAAACAGAGACAAGATTACTGCCCAGCCTCACCACCAAAACTGCTAGAGAGGGATGTTCAGACACAACCTTGGTGCTTCGCACTTCAGGCTCGGGGATCTGAGCTGGTGTACCACCAGCCATGCAGCACTGAGCCCCAGAGCTGCTCGCTGGCCCTTTGCCTCAGCAGCAGCTCCGCTGTGCAGGTAGGGATCAAGCAGGGGCCACAGTTCAACCCAGAATGAATGCAAAGCCCATAATTAGCAGCTGCTCCTGTTCTCCTTCCCAGGTTTCCACATTGCTCCTGGGGTCAAACCAGTGCCTTGTTTTAATTCTGGCCCCAGGGCTGCAGGGAGTGCAAGTTGGAGTCGGGACTTGACAGGCTACGGGGAAATAGTTAATCCATCGCTGGCACCAAGCTGCTGATTTGTGTGTATGAAAACGGTGCTCACCACTGCCAGCAGCCGGGTGGGTGGTGGTGGGTGAGAGGAGAGCCCGGAGCCGTTTGCATCACCTGACACTTGCACCACGCAGCCTTCCAGCCTCGTTTTTCAGCCACTGCTTTTGAAGCACATCATTAGCTAATCAGAGGAACCTTCTGCCTTTGCTTAACAACAAGTTTCCTCTTTTTTGTCTCCGACCTCCTAATTTTCCCTTTTTATTTCTGCCTTTTTCACTCAGTCCTTCAGCTGGTAGCTATAGTAACACTGTGAATGAGCGACTGTGCTGCCCTGCTCCTCCCGACTCCATCGGCAAAGCTCCGCGGGCTTTCACACGCCTGCAGTGCCCCGGCACTCTGTGCTGCAGGGGTTCTCTGAACAACGGGGACACTCTTTCCTAGCTTGGGAGCTGGCTCCATCCCGCGAGCTATTTGCAGCTGTGATCTGTTGTGGCAGAACGCGTGAGTCACTGGCAAAGCAATCTGGTACATCAGATAATCACAGATTACCTCCATTAACCTGAATCCCTTCTGTAACCTTTTGCAGTAATGATCCTAAATGCTGATGCATGCAATTGTGTTACCAGAATGTCTTGGGCTGTCAGTGATTTTTGAGGACAATATTTTCTGTGATTTCAGGGGTGGTATAGCAGAGTGTGTCTGCACAGACAGATCTTGTCGGTGCGCTGTTGCTGGATGAGATAATGGGGCCAAAGCCAGGCTTTGTAGCTATGGGGAAGAATATAGGAGATGCATAGTCAAACATCCTTGCTTATTTTTGCCCCCTCATTTCCCTCTCCCTATGGTCTTTCTTCCTCCAGCTCTTTCGTCCTCCTGGCACCAGCCACACCACAAGCTCCTGCAATGCTGCAACTCAGTCCGTATCCACACCAGCCCTCTGTGCTCCCTTCCCACGTTACCTCTTTCCTCCAAAGCCAAAGCACATGCCTGTGCCTTTCCTCTCTGCCAGCCCATCACTACCACTGACAGATGCTCACTGAAATCAAGCATTTTGGGGGTGGTTTCACCCCCTTCTCCATGTTCCCTCACCATATGTCTAGGATTAATTTGTGTTTTATGCTTACATCTGTATGTGAGAATCTTGGTATTCCACAGGAGAGCCAGGAACATGAACAGGGTTCTTATCTGCTTTTGTGGTAAAGAGAAATGTGGCTGACCCTGACCTCAAACAGGGAGTGACTCAATTTAAGACAAATTAAGATTCTGTAATTTTTTTCCTGGCTGATTCTGAAAGCAGAAGCGCTGAGGTGTCACAGCTGAGATGCTCCTCTAATGCAGTTCTGCTGGTATTTTAGCTGGTATGCATGTTCTCAGGAGCTTCCCAGTATAATTTTCACAGCTTCTAGCTTGTTTACATCAAATGTCTGAGAGGATTTGAGAGAGGAGGATGGATGCAGCCAGACATCATTGCCAAGGCCAGGGAAGGACACTTCTTATTGGCTGTCAGGCTATCTTTCTGCACAGAGACCAATGTAATGGTCCTGTGGGCCACTGCAAAAATACAGAAATTCTTTGAGAAAGAAAGGTACCGGACACCTGGTAACAATTCCTTAGTGCCTTCCTGCTCAAACATCCACATCAGCACCTTTGCTGTGCCAGGATCTCTGGTGGGATTAAATGTGGGAGGAAAGATTATAGCAGTGCAGCAGTTTGGTAGAGAACTTGTGTGCACAGGCAGCACACAGGGGGCTGCAGCATCACCACAAATCAGGCTCTGCACAGACCTGTGACCTGTGTGTAGCATCTTGAAATTTTGGGGGTCTGCATGTGTGCCTGCCAGAGAGCAGAGCTGAGTCCCTTTAGATGGAGTATCCAGATGCTTGATGAGGGATTTGCTCTTCTTCCTCCTTCATGGAAAGTCTACACTGTTTCTTGCTTGCTTTTCTGGTGGTTATTTTCCTGACTCAGAAATAAGTCATCTAAATTGAAAGAGCATGCTGTTATTTATGCACGGAAAGCAAAACACATCTGGATTTCTGAGTTCTTATCAGAGCATCTCAATGCTCTACCAGTTTCACCAGTTAGGTGGAACTAATAAATGTGAGACCTAATAAAACAGCCTGTCTCAAGTCACTAATTTTTCTTGATGTTTACTAAAATTCTTTGCTTTAGCCCTGCTAGTAAGTTTATTTAGGTGAGGACTAAAAACAGAAAAGAACGTAATTCTCAGAGCCTGGCTACAGTCTGATGATACGAACGCACTTGAATCCTCACGTCCTATCCAGCTGGATCTCCTCCCCACAGTTCAGAAATATTTCTTATAAAACTCAAATGTCAGGAACACAGAGGCTAAGTTCTTTTTTTAGAGACTGCAGAAGTATTTGCAGGAGTAAAAACCCACACAGCTCTTTGACAGGGACAGAGCGAACCTGCATTCAGGGCTCAGAGTTGGGTCTTCTCCCCCTACAACTGGCACCAGTATTTTCAGAAGAGCCAAAGCCCACATATTTGACTATGCCAGGTCCAGATTTCCGTGTGTGTTGCTCCAGCCTGTCCTGTGCTGCCCATGTTGCCATTGTGTCACTAAACATTAAAACTGCAAAATGAGGAGCAGCAGTCTGCAGGGCCTTTTCAAATCTCTCAGCATTTCACTGTCTAGCAAAGATCTGCAACAACACTTTGACTTTAGAGACCAGCCCTAAGAACATTTATGTTGTTCGATGAGCACCCCTGAATTCAAGAGCACCATACATGTTCCTGGGAAAACTACAGGGGCAATGGGCTGTACGTGGACTGTATGTGGAGGAGGAGTTGCATTTGCAGGGTTAGGCTTTGAGGCTTTGGTTAGGAGCTTGCATACATGTTACCAAAACAGGATAATAAATATACAGAACAGGTCATAAGTTTAAGAAGCCATTGCTTAAGGAGCAGTTCCTTCCTGGAAAGATGTTATCAAGCCCTATTCAAGCAAGTTTTCTGGAGCTGGGATTTGCATTATTTCTGTGTAAGAATGGGAAGTAAGTCTCCTACAGACAACGTTAATGACAGCTGTGCAAGTTAACTTAAGGCAACTAGTAAGGAATATAGGATTTTGATTCACTTGAGCATTCATATATGGGAAGGCCACATCCTTGTTCCATTCTCTTGTGCTTCAAAACATGAGATGGTTGAGAACATTTCTGACAAAAGCATCTTCCTTTCTGAGAACTACGCTTTGTTAAAAATGAAAGGGTTTACAGGAAAGTGTCTACTTAAAAGAAAGAAGCATTTGCTTTTTCTATCTTCTTTTTGACAATATAGAAATATCATTTCAACAAAGTAAAGAATGTCAATTTACCTTACCCATTTTGTTCCAATGATATATCTTAATACTCTATTTGATATGTTCTATGATAATGTTTTGACATTGGAGGACTGAGATGACTCAATGTTATCAAAATGAAATGGTTTAATGTCTTTGAATTAGAATTTTCTAGAACTTTGAAATACTGACTCAGCTCCAGTTCAGGGAAAAACTCCACTGAGATGCTAACATTCTTAGCAGGGTAATAACCCTGGTTTCCAACAGCTCTGCTTAAAAGGCTGCTCACCAATAGAGACTATCAGAGCTGAAATGTTACAGGCAAATATTATCCTGTTACCTACGTCCCTGCTGGACAAAATCTCCCTATATTCCTTGGTTCAGTTATCATGGCCTCCTCATGTACTGTCAGGAAACCTTACATGTCCAAATATAGCTTCCAAAGGAGTACAGTGGCTCCAGATTAGTTTGTTGCATTGTCTCTTCTGCTCTTGTTGCCAACACCAACGTCAAATACTATCCAGGTACCTTTCAGTTTGAAGCCATCAGCCCAATTCACCCCAACAGCCTGTTGAACCCCTCAGTGTCTGTTAATGCATTCCAAACGTAGCTAATGTGCCTGGTTTGTGACAGTAGCTTTGTTCACTTTGTGATCAAGAATAAGAAGTTAAAATTTTGGGCTGTGCTTAATTTTACTGTTTTAGATGGTAGCTGGTTTCTTTTTACAAGAGTTACTCGTGCTTTTTTTTTTTCAATAGGTTGTAAGTCAACATATTTTGTATCTTCTGGGTTATTTTTGTTTGTGGCACAAAAGCCAATGATGCACAATACAGTTAAAATACAGGGCATAAAAGAGAGGGCAGCCATAACAGACAAACTGAAGGTGCTTACCCAGGGGAAAATTTAACTGTATTTGGGGAAATCACATCACCAAAAAACTCCCTCTTAGCATGCTTAGCAGAGAGACGAACGCCCAGCATGTGTGAACTGGCCCATAAAACCCAAAGTTAACTCGTTGAAATACATAATCTCAAACGTGCATTAAAACTGCCCAGTGGAGGATATAGGCAGATGGGCATGGAGAACCCCACTATTTTGAATGCCCAGTCAAGACCAGCAGAAAAGAAGAAAAGATTAAAGGTGTTTTTTTTCTTCAGTTTAGTTACAAGTCCTTCAATGTCCTCTGACTAGGCATGAAGGGAGCTGCTGCAAAGACTGTTTTATATTCCTAGAGTAGTGCCAGAATGGCCACGACATAGAATCAAGCCCTGAGGACCCGTTTTCAAAGACTAGTCTCAGCTTCCTCTGTCCCTTCAGGGCGGTTGCTGTTAATAAAGGATAATATTAACATGCACATTACTAGCATACAAAATGTGTTATTAAAATCAAGTTTCAGTCACTCATAGGTATTGCAGTTCTACTCGACTTCTTTTTGAAATAGTTCCTGCCATAAATATTTATTTTTGAACAATGACTTCTGGAAGCCAGCATTATGAGAACTTTAGATGTCATCTGTAAACAAGGCATTTTGCCCTGTGGCGTGCTGGTAACCAGTACAGATTGCAAAGCCACGCTGACTGCTGGGCAGAACTTTGTGTTTTTGCTCGCAAAATTCCCATCTCTGTGGTTCTGAAGGCTTGAACATGAACTACATCTGCTGTTTGTTTCCAAAAAAGCAATAGGATGGTTTACGCAGTGGTTGTCAGGCTTATGCTTTTGTGGCAGCATGTGGATGATTTATGTGCAAACATGCCGTGACAGCGGGGAAGATGGGCACGAAACCGTTATCATGGGCTGTGACTATTCTCAGAGTCATGTTCATCAAAAAAGGCTGCAGGAGATAGAGACAGATTAGCGTTAACAAGAGAAGCTATGAATGTGATTCTTTTTGGAGGGCATATTGTGGACTTTTTTACTGTATCTTAAAAATCAGAGCCTCTAAAGACTGCTTTGTAGAAACATTGTCTTCCAGTGGATGGTGGACACTGACCTGCTTCCAAAACCCTCACGCTCTCCTACCCAGGTTAGTCAGGAGTGTCACTGAAGATCTTGTAAGGATGAAACAGTGTTCCTGTTTTTTCTTTTCTTCTCCCAGATGGCAAGGGCAGGGCAAGGGGCAGAGAGCAAGCAGTGTCCTTCATTCTTTGAAAACAAACCATTTGCATTTGCTAGTATCACGGAGTGCAGCTGGGACTAATAAGAATGGCAGTCCTGGGTGAGCTTCCTCATAAAGAAGGATGGAAACGTTTGTTTTAGAGGCTGGCTGCACAAGCGAAGATATGCAAAAGATATGGAGAACTCTGAGAACATCAGAGAAAACTGTTGGGCTGATAAATTTTATTCATTCTGTCTCACTGGGAGGAGATGCTCCAGGAAAATACACAGTTCCATGTGTCAGATTGCTATTATTTTTCTTCACGAATACGTGGTTAATTTCTGAGGCTCACACCCATGTGAAGCAAAAGGGCACTTCCCAGAAGCATAAGTACATTTATGCATTTAAATACCATATACTCTAAAAAAAAAAAAGGATACGTTTTTGGAAGCAGTATGCCTTCGTGTTTTGTTAGCTATTTCTCATTAATAGGGTAAGGAAGAAAGGTCTTGCCTTCCACATACTTAAAAAAAAAATTTAAGAGCTCCTTCTGAAGCTGCCTGTACTAGACAGACTGCTTGTTTTGTCTAATGTGGCGGCTCCTACGTGCCAATAACAAAAGAAGTGTTAGGAGGGAGGTGTGGAGAGGCAGGTGGATGGGTACCAGACAGCTGCAGAAACTCTGACAGTGAGTAAAGGAAGCCTGGCAAGAGGAAGGGAAGAATTTCTTTTGCAGGCTGAATGAGCAAAAGGGATGCTAACCATGACTTCTGGTCTTTTCGGTTTTTTGTGTGTTTGCTTCACTGCTTTTTCATGCTGTCTATTCAAGGCCTTGCAACTGGAACATACAGAGCTCTACACCTTTGCTGGGAAGGACTTGGATGAGAGCCTATCTGCTATTGCAAAATGGAAGATACAAACTGTAGTCCTCCCTCATAGATCTGTGGATAGCTTACCTAGATTGCAGATAACACAGTTGAAGGCAGTGAACTTGGGTGAGCCAGGTCTGACAGCACAGTGTGATGTAGGCTTGTAACTTGGGCAGGAATGGAAGGAAAGCGTGAAGCCACTTCATCTTTGCTTAAAAGCCACATGGCATGGTGGAACGAGGTAAGAAGGGAATATGTTACAGGCATGGCTCTGGAATGACTTCCCTCATCCTTGTGTTTAGCTCCATATCATGAAATATCCTCAACCAGCTGTGCAGAAGCGTGGCTTGACTGTGCAGCTAGCAGGGTTGACAGGCTTAAGGCTTTAGGTCCTAGCTCAGTCAATGATTTCTCCTGACATTTTGGACATGACACTTAGTATCTCTCTAGCTTAATAAGGAAGTGCTTTTTTTTCCATCTCAGGGTATTAGGAGAGTAAATATATCCTAACCAATGTAGGCAAAAAAAAAGTAGGGACCTTAGGCTAAGATTTGTTCCTGCTCCCAAATGTTTTACACTTGTGCTTTTGCTTATGTCTCTCCTTGCACGCAGAGATCTGAGCTAGATTTGCTATTGGACATCATAAGATGATACGAAAAATAGCATGTGTTTTTCAGTAGGGAGGGTGTAGAGTAAATGCTTTTGTTTCTTGTAGGACTGGTTGACATGTTAGAGGATTAGATTCAATCCCCAGTTTGCAATTGCTGGGCTGTTAAGTGAACACAAGGGAGTAGAGCTGATATTTCCTGCTGTTGCTGGGAGCTCACCTTTTGTCATCATCAGCAAGCCAACATTTTAAAGCAGTCAGCCCCTCCAAGCTGATGTGATGAAGCTCACATGTAAAACGTGGCACGTCTGTCAAACTTCGCTCTGAGAAGCTGCCTTGAAGATTGCAAATCCTCCTGTCCAGAATAGACAGTGCAAAGGCAGCAATCAAGACAATGTGTGAAAAGCTTCCCTTTGCAACCTGCACAGTTACTGACCTATTCAGAGAAACCTCCCCTTTTAACTTTTAGCTCTGCTAGACATTTTACCCTATCTCAGCTGTCTCACTGCATTATGTCCTTCAGCCCCCCTAGAATTAACGTTTGGAGCCAGCAGGGTTTGCCGGCTCCACAGGAAAAGCTGAGAGCAGAAAGGTCAGGTCGATTAAAGCAGCTGATCAGAATCTTTAACATAAAGATGTCACAGGCAAAATAGTAATGCTACTTCATGCTCAGCTAAGAGCAAATGATTCATCAGGCAAGGCTGCTTATTTTTGGAGGATGGCCACAAAAGAGAAGGGAACACACTGGCTGTATCGATCATGGCTGTAACAAGGGACCGCTGAGCCCTTCTCCAGTTTTGATGAAAATTTAATGTCAGAAATACATCATCCAATACAAATGTACCAATATATATGTTACATAGAGTGGAATTTAAAAACATTTAGGCTCAGATTGATACGATCATTTTCTCTCTGTTCCAGTCTCAGAGTTGCCATTTAGAGCAAAGAGCCGTTGTGCTGTGCTCTGTACTGCTCAGTGCTGCTATAGATGCAACCATTTTGTGGGTACTTCAGTAAAGGTGGCTGGAGAAGCAGATGTGCTCCAGTCTTTGGCTTACAGTTCATGACTTCAGTGAGTGAAGAAATACCTGTGATGAGCAGATGCAGCCTAACAGATTCTTTCATCCATCTTTGTCCAGAAATGTCTGGAACTGTTGTTCTTGCAGGCACCACTGCCCAACAGCTGAACATACCTGTGCTGCCTCCAATGCTTGTTGGTATCTTAAGCGGAGAACTCCTGCCCCCACCCTTATAGCACCCTTCTCTGTCTGTTACTTGACAGGAGGAGGGGATCCCTGCAGCAGGAGAGGCAGCAGGGGGAGGCACGTGTTTGCGGAGGTGGCGTGAGCTGCTCTGGCAGCCTAAGGAATGAGAAATCACAGCTGGAATCCCATGACTGTCAAAGGAGGATCACTCTGCTTTGACACCAGCCCTGCCATTTCCCTCCCTCCATGCCCTATTCTTCCTTCCCATCTCTCCCCTGGTGCTAATAAATATCTGTTTCATTCATTTAATTCCCATGGAGGTTTGGCAGCAAGCAGCAAAACTCAAAATTTACAAGATAAATGAAAGTGAGGAAGAACATGAAGCAAGAGCTCAGGGAAAAGGGAATGACTGAAGAAGAGAAGGAGGCAGGAATTCCCAGAGAAAGGGTCATTCCCCAGAAGAGTGTGAGAAGGGAGGGGGCAGAGCATGTCAGTGCAGAGGATGAGGCGTGGGACCAAGAGCACAAAGGGATGTGCAGCAAGGACCATGGAAGTGAGGAAAAGAGGGGCGAGCAGAGGGGGCAGCAGAACCATGCAGGATCGTGAGCTTTCAGGGAAAACAAGCAGTGGAAACACACTGCGGGATGCGGAATCCCACCCCTGCAGTAGCTGGGGACCAGAGCGCAGTGGGGCACCCCAGAAGGGCTGATGACAATCACAGTGTTCCCCTAACCCACAAAGTGCTTGGTGCCTTGGAGCATCCCTAGGACCTTCAGTACATGAGACCAAGTGATGTGTGCTGCAGGATCAAGGCAAGACGGCCTCTCCAGTGTCATGACTGGAGGGATGGGAAAGGAAATGACTTTAGCAGCAGTGCTTTGGATGCACCAAAGAAGGGAGGGTGAGGAAGAGTTCACTACAGACCCAAATAATACATTTGTGTTGCATAATACTGCATGATGTGAAGGCACTCACAGACCTCTACCCTTTACTGGAGACCAGTTCCTGGAAACGGCAACATAGCTGTGCTCCTGATAGTCTAAACAAGCCAGTTCCTTTGCTGCTAGTGCAGATAGCTCTGTGCTACATTGCATGATGTAGAAACACCATAAATTCCTGTCAAAAAATGGGCTTTAAAATAATTTGAGGCAAGCTCTTTGATGACAAAACCATTGGTCACCGAAAATGAAGGAATAAAAGGTGAGATGCAGAGAGCCCTCCAGTGCCAAAGGTTACACTGTGGGATCAGAAATGCCCCACAGAGAGCAATCATTTCCAGGGCTTATATTTTCTTTGTAATGGTCTGTTACCTTTTGAGTCAACACACTCCTAATTTATCCTGCAATATCATATAGTACCCAACACGCTCTTAGTCTGCAATTGTGACTCTACCAACCTCTCTACAGAATTAACTCAGCTCTGGATTAGTCATTCAATGTGCCATGCATGTAAAATAGACTCCAGTGAATCAAATTTTGTGAGCAGGCGCTAAATTGCAGTAGATACACTGACTCGGAGAATTGCAGACTGCATCTGGGCATTCAGGCTCGGAGGGATACTTGATATGAGCAGGACAGACATACCAAAGAGCCAGGAAGGAAACCCCAGGCCCAGTGTGCACCTTGTGCTCACTGCAGCACTGCTGGTGTTGTGGCTGCCCCTTCCTAGGCTGCAAGCATGGGGCAGGAAGGTCAGGCCTGAAAGAGAAGCCAAGGCTGGAATAAAACACCCAGTCCAAGTGCAAAAAAAAAGGAAGAATAATTTAGAAATGTCCTCTTAGGCTGAGCTGCTTCAGAGCTGTGTGCCCACCCAGAGTTGGTGGTGGAGAGCACACACAGCATTTTGGCCTGCATTAGGGCTGGTGGGGCCAAAGAAACCCGACCCTGTCAGCGCTGCATCCTCCAGTAGTCCCAGCAACGGACAATGTGACACAGGCTGGGAATGTGGCCTTTGCTGGTTGGGGCCTAGTTTGGCCACATTCGCTTTGCAGGCCCTCAGAGCGACAGTGCCCTTGGGACAGCCTATTGGTGAGGTTCTGTCTGGGGTTCTGAGCTGTTCAAACAAGAAAGAAAATGGTGTAAGTTTTAAAAGAATGGGGAAGATGTGCTCAAGAAAAGGTGAATGTGAGGTTCTGGCACTCTGATTTGAGAAGAGCAATAGATACCAAACCAAAAGAGAAGATTTCAAAGGTTCTTTTTAGAAATACGTGTGGGTGAATCCCACTTGTCTTTGCTGCCTTATTGATATAGACCAGACGAGGGGCACCCAGGAGAGAGTGGAGGAAGAGAAAGCAATAAAGATCTACTGGGAAAGGAAAGGGAAAAAGTGGTAGAGTGGCAGGAAGGGGGAATGAGGCACGTGTGAGCAGTGTGAGACATCAGCACCAAGAGCAGATAGCTTGGCTGGTAAGTTCAGATGTGCCACTTTACTGCTGGTGGTGCCTGCAGTAGGGTATTTATGAAGGGACACTTATGAGGGAGATTCTAGCTGTAGATGTCCCTGTTCATTGCGAGGGACTTGGACGAACAGTCTCTTCCAACTCAAATGATTGATTCTATGATTCTGTGATTCATTGGCATGGAGAATATTCTATTTTCTCCCACTACTGTCCTACCTCTGAGGAAAATGCTTACGTAGCAGTGACCAGTGTGTGTACCATCAGCTGAATATACAATAGGAAGGATGGAAGGCAAATACTGAATGTTGGTCTTTGGTTTCCAGTCCTTCTTTTGGGTTGAAGTCAGGGTCTGAGGTGCTAAGCTCAGACACTACCATCTGAACTGGATCTGGTGGGCCACAAGCGTAATTCCCAACCTTTACCAGCCCAGCCTTCTGACAGATGCCACTTCCTTGGGACATCCAGACAAGCCAACTCGATCTGCCCATCTACCCACGTCTCAGCTTCAGATAACTGAAGATATCCATAAAAGCTATGATTGGGCTGGTGAATTCTGGATTGGGAATAGCACCCAAAGCAATCTAATCCCAATCTTTCTTTCTCTACAGGGGGTGGAGGGAAACGCAAAGGCAAAAGCAAAAAGTGGAAGGAAATCTTGAAATTCCCTCACATTAGCCAGTGTGAAGATCTCCGAAAAACAATAGGTAAGAGCTTATTCCTTTTTTTCTTGAAATTGTTGCATACATAAAATGTGCTGTCAAAACTCATTCAGGAGAACCGCATTGAAGTTACTCGCTAAATAAAATCACTTTAGAGATGGTCACATAATGTGTATAGCTTCTTTGATGCTGCCATGCAAACTCAACATTTTCTGACCCATGGAACATGTGCTTTGACTTGGTACCTTCCAGAGTCAATGTAGCTGTAAAAGGACATGCAGAAAGGAATCCTCTCGTTGCATCCTGCATTACCTTGTAATAAGTAGCTCTGTATCAGGGAGGAAGTGAGACTTCATGAAAGCAGTGAGATTGCTGATATAGTTGAGGGCTAATATTAATTATATGCAGGATATGATGTTTGAAGTGGCAGCCACTGCCCTCATGCAGGTTTGCTCAACAGTACCACCCTGCACTGATATCACAATACTGTCTTAATGAAGTTTTTTAATTGGACATGTAAAATGTTTTTTTTTTAATTATTTTATTGATGTGGACCAAACACTGCAGATTTGGAAAGGGAGCTTGCAGTGGCCATTTCCTCAGCACAGCATTTCTCCTGCTCATACCTGACAAATTTCAGCATTCTTCTGACTGCTGCCTTGCCAAACAGGGATAGCGGGTATCTCCTTGTGAAGTCTCAGTGGAAAGCTCAGTTTTACTGATCTCATTGCAAAAGGTTAACTTCAGCAATTTGAGATTCCCTTTTTTCCGCCATTTTGACATAAAATCCAGACACTGGCAATGTATGAGTGAAAGGCAAGAAACTAACAATTGAGATAGCAAGCATCTTAGTTTGTCTTTCTTGGGTGAATTCCTGGGTTCTGACTGGCAGTGCCCTGGCACTGTTTACATTCAAATTTCACAGCATGTTTATGGAGAGAAAATATGTAGGATGTTTTGAAACTCTTTTCATGGTCTCCTTCAGTAAATTTCACTTCCTTCATCTTCTGCTGTAGGGCTAAAAGGAGGTATAGAAAAAAGCAGTGAAGCAGAAGAAAAGAGAGTAGGTTTTTCCAGTTCGTGTGGCCATTTAGCCTCTCTGCAGACATACAAAAATTGGATTAATTTCTAAATGTAAAGGAAGCAAATTTAACTTCATCTGTTGTAATTTGCATGGGGAATTCTCTCCATTGTCCCATTAACCTGAGTTTCTACAGGGAAAATCTGCACTATGTAAGATTCTTACTTTTTACAAAGATATAAAACATTTCAAAATTAGTAGTTTAAAAAAAAAGTCTGCAAATTAATTCTGTTTCTGAAATGCTGTTTCTGACATTTTTGGTGGCAGCTTTTTCCTAAATGTAATTTGTTTTGTCTTTATTTATATATGTATTTATGAATGAATGAATGAATGAATGAATGAGTTGAAGAAGTGGCGGATCAAGAGCCTGTGAGATATTCTTAGTGGATATGGCTTCACTGCAATGATTACCTGTTGACTGGGAATTGCAGCAACTGATTTTTACACAACAGGTCCTAGTCCTTGTTCTGTGACTGGCTTACTTGAGCAGCTTTCCCACGGAGTTGGGTGTGATTACCCAAAAATTCAGTGCTGCTCAGCCTGTATCAGGTCATCCACCCTTGCTGGTGCTACCTCATGTCAGGGAATCTGGCCAAGGCTGAAGCATCTCAGACCAACAGATGCTGTTTATAAACTTCCCCTTGTTCATACAGTAGGTCTGACACATGTCAGGTGAGCCAAATCCTCTGGGTCTATAGCACTGAGTCATTTACACATGTGGCTGATCCGAGGCACTCAGGGTGACGTGTGGGGGAAGATTATCTTGCACAGCAACTCCCTTGGCTTTGACACACCTTCATGTACTATTTTCTGCAAGTCCTTTAACAGGATCTCAGGACTTCAGTTGATGAGGTATCTTCACAGGTGATATTATGAGGGAATATGTTGAACCATCCTTCTTGAGTCACCTGCTGGCTGAACTGCTCTATGACTTGCAATGAATCCAGCTGCATGGTGTGTCTGCCATCAATCCCCTTTCTGACAACTTCTGAGTCTGCTGGTCAGTGCCAACCTAATTTGATGATGAAATAGAGCCCACAGAGACTTGTTTCCCCAATCACTGAGAAAATTGGCAACCAACAGAGAAGAATGATTTTATACAAGGAAAAGGACACAACCTCAATTCAATGTGTTTAGGGATCAAGATAAATATTGGTAGGTTCTGCTCACCATAGAACTCTTTGCTGTGTGTCAGCCTCGCAGCGCTCCTGGTCAGACAGTCTTGCCACTTTGCCACATGTTAAAAAAAAGCACACTGCATGAACCAGAGGATTAGGCTGCTGAGGTTTTGTTCTGGCTACTTCCCAAAAGCCTCCATGGAAAAGCTCAGAGTGGGAATGGGATGGACTGGACCTTTTCTCCCTTTTGATTAGAGCTAGCAGTAGCTGCTGTGCAGAAAGGCTCTGCTTAATTTAATGCAGACATAAGCCATGGTTGGAAAACGCTGTTGTAATTGTGGAAAAGAGCCTACGTATGTGTGTAAGTGCCCATATTCTGGTGTAAAGACATGTGTGCTTTTGCACCCCACTAAGATGTTCTGAAAAGAGCCTGTGTCCTAAAAAATATAGTGTGGTGTGAAAAGAAATCTGTGAAAAACAGGAAGGCTGAAATAAACCAAGGGTCTGCGACCTGTGTTGACACAATTATGAGTCAGTTCATACCTTTTGGTTCCCTCTGTGTTTACAGGAGACTCTGTGTTTGACTATCCATCATCTGGTGTCTTACTGAAAGACTCGCTTAATAAAACCCTTTCTTCCCTTCTTTCTTGTGCACAGAAACAAAAATTGTAACAACCAAGAGTAACAGTGTCTTTTGATAAATAAACAAAAACTGGAAACATCTTTCCTGAAAATGCCATATAGCCAAGGAGCTATTTTCTACTTTCTTTTGTGTCCAAAGCTCGCAACACCTTTTGCAGGGAAATTCTGTGGCCTCCATTGTGTGCTAATTAATGGGCAAGTGGCACAGTAGGGCAAGCGTTCAGAGGGATGCCACATGAATGCCTCACTTGGCCTCTGAGAGAGGCTCAGCTATTTGCTGTGAATGGCTCTGCTTGCAGCCCCTCTCCCTGCTCCAAAAGCAAACTGCATAAAAACAGGTAACCTTTTCCAGGATAACCTTGGTGTTAGCGGTCCTTTCAATCCGTGAGAACTCAGTACAGGTTAGAAGATGACCTGCTGGAGAGGAGCTTTGCAGAGAAAGACCTAGGTGTTGTGGTGGGCAACAGTCTGGCCATGAGCCAGCAGTGTGCCCTTGTGGCCAAGAAGGCCAGTGGTATCCTGGGGTGCATTAGAAAGGGAGCAGCCAGCAGATCGAGGGAGGCGATCCTCCCACTCTGCTTTGCCCTGGTGAGGCCACATTTAGATTGTTGTGTCCAGTTCTGGGCTCCCTAGTTCAAAATAGACAGGGATTTCCTAGAAAGAGTCCAGCGGAGGGCCACAAATATGATAAAGGGCCTGGAGCATCTCCCTTGTGAGGAAAGGCTGAGTGACATGGGTCTGTTCAGCTTGAGGAGAAGAAGACTGAGGGGGGATCTGATTAATGTTAATTAATATCTAAATAGAGGTGGGAGGCAAATGGGTGAGGCCAGGCTCTTCTTGGTGGTGCATAGTGAGAAGGAGGTATGGCCTGAAATTTGACTCAGTGATCTCTGGAGGTCCCTTGCAACCCCTGCCATTCTGTGATTCTGTCTTTCTGACGTTAATGGCAATGAATCAGTGTTATCATTGGTATCAGTATCAATGGATACTGTTAGTAAATGGTTTGCTGCTACCTTTAAAATTTGCCAAAGACAGCTTTGCAAAAGAGACATTTCAAGGGAAGGGAAAAAATATCAAAGTGCAGCCTTAAAAATTCTTTCATTTGACAAACACGGCATGACCAGATGCCACAAGTTAGTGATAGCCACTAGTTTAAAGACCGTCAGTAAACAAAAATTAAGAAGTTGTAATTGTAAAGGCCAGAGTGTCTTTTTGATGATAAAAGGTTCTGGATGTCTGTGAATATTTCTGAATGATGCAAAAGGTTCTGTTGGTTAAAAGTGTGGAATTTTTATTTATTTTGCTCAGACCTATTCTGTGCTTTTTTTCTTTCTTAAAGAACTGCTTGGCTGAAAGACTCAATTATTCTGATCTTTGGCAAAATTTCATTTGTAACTGCCGAAATGCTATATAATAAATCAAGATTTTTTTCCCATAGATTGAAGTTTGTGGGGAAACTGCCTTAGAATGTGTCTTCTGTTTGTTGCAGGGAGCGATTTGTTGCATAATTGCAGAAAAGCTTAACTCCTTCAGACAAGGAGGCTCCGGTTATGTGTTGTATTCTGGTCGACAGATAACCCTGATCATATTTTTTGCTAAATTGTTTAGTAAGATTTTGCAGTCAGAAAGATCACTTCCAAATTTTGCCACATTTGGTTTAAAAAGGGGAAAAAAATCTTCCCAGTGTAATGTAACCTCTTGTGTGATGTTTGTATCCCATTTATTCAGGGTAAAAGGAGCTTGAGCTTCTGCTTCTGGTGGGTTCTTTTCAGTGTTGTTAAAAATAACCTTCTGTGTGAGAAGTGCTTTGAAGAGATGGTGAACTGAGTAAGTGGGGCAAAACTGAAGACACAGAGCTCACATGTTCACTTTTTACAAAAGCTGGCTCTTATTTCCCCTCTCTTTTTTGTACTGAACTTTTTCAATCAGGACCTTCACCTATGTGATCTTTTTCAGTCACTTTTGATCTCCCTGGGGGCCCATCAGTGCTGCTGGCACTGCACTGAGTTTAGACCTGCCCAGCCGAGCTTTTCCAGGTAGCCAGCACAGGTTCATGTACAAGCAGCACGCAGCAGTATGGCCATCAGTGACAGAGAAGTGCTTGACTATTTATCCAGCCTCCTAGAAATGTTTTGCTGCCTGCACTGAGCTCCATCCTGTGGCAGAAAGACTGCTACTATACCCCTGTTGTCTCCTGTACAGTAGCTTCTGCACCTCTGTTCTGCACCACGATTCCAGGGCATCAAAAGCCCGGTCTGATCAGAACACAAAGAAATGGCCAGTTTTCCCTTCACCAAACTCTTCAGCTCTGATGTTTACAGTGATTAAAAAGCAAGGTTTTGAAGGTCCTGAAGCCCACAAATAGATCAAGGGAAGGAACTGAAACTTTCCTTCTGCTGTAAATAACTCCACAAGTAGTTACAACTAAGTTATAGCTTCTGTGATAGTGTCTGTCCGAATACTGCACCAAAGCCTGGTCACGTTTTTTTGGTCAAAACTAGAGGTTGAGTTTTTGAGAAATATGTTTTCATCTGAAGTATCAGCTTTCCTTGGAAAAAACAAAACAAAACAAAAAAAACCCTTACACTTTTATTGGAAGTAGTTATTCAGCAAGTAGTGAGGATTCTGTGGAGTGAAACAGCAGAAAAGGGAGGTGTCCCCTGTTCTCACTCCAAACACGTATGCAGACAGCTGCCTGTGTTGGGGTGATGCCGCTGGTGTGTGCGTACTGCCCCAAGTTCTCACACACCCTAGGGGAACTGGAGTCAGTGGAGTAGAAAATACTACCGAGTAAATAAACCAAAAATCAGCATGATGTATCATGGCTCTACTATTCATTGAATTATGTTTCCAGAAAAATTCAAGAAACTACGAACTCTTCTCTATATCATTTAAGGTCCAAGCTGATGAGCACATGTGCTCAGAAATAATTTTTTTCCACACAGGGAGTCCCTTTAAATTCAGTTGATACCAGATATTTTTTTCTTACAGCGGTCAGAACTGTGCTCTGTATGGGAATACATTTTCCCACATCAGTACCCCTAGCTTACTGCAGCTCAAGACGTATTTCAGTCACTTTCAGCAACAGTGAAGTGGTAACTTGCTGGTGTTTTTGCATCATCCAGGTGGAAGCTCCTGACGAAGGCGTGTGCCTATGGCTAGAGGACAAAGCAAGGCTCCTTGGCTGCTCTGCGTGGCTCTGTGTGATTGCACTCTGTGCACCTGCACTTGAGGCAGCCCAACCGTGCTTGCGTAGCGTGGAGCAGAAGCTCTCTCTGCATGAGTTGTCCTCTGTGGAAAGAGCATAGAGGGAGAGGAACCCAAAAGGGACTGAGAGCAAAACGCGAAGAATTGTTGAAAGCTGTGGATAGGATTTATTGCTCTGGAAAAAGTTATGCAGATTTTTTTGGATAGCATCAATGTAGAAAAAGATCCTCAAACTTATTTATTTCTGATGAAGAAACAAAGTCCTTTCCTTTGACAGTTTCTGCTCTGAATACTTCCTTCTGCTCCTCCTCTTTTTCTTATTTTTCTCTTTTTCTCCTTTCTTCCTTTGTTCCTTCCTTCCTCCCTGCCTTCCTTCCTTCCCTTCCTTTCTTCCTCTCTCTCCCTCCTTCTCACCTTTCTGTCTGTCCTTCTGTCTGTCCGTCTTCTGTAGACACAACTGTCCCTTCTCCTTGAGTCAGAAGGTCTCTGTTGCTCCTTCAAAGCATGGCTTACACAAGCCTTGCAGCATAGACCTGGCCTTCAGCAGTACCCCGAAATGTCTTGGATTCGATGTGCTGTCCCATATCATGAATGCGTCTAAATTAAATTAGAAATTCTTCAGGGGCAAGAACTGGCTGCGTGGTACTGTTCCAGCCCATGAAATTATATGACTGACGTCAAAACCATTTTGTTTGTTTACAAACCCACAGTTGGTTCAGTTCTTTTCTTTAAAATCCTTCAGATTCAACTATCATTCTATCATAAACATAGGTTTCTAGTGCTCTAATGATGAACAAATAGAGCAATGTTTGGTGCCCTTGCAAGATTAGCTGTATCCAGTTTACAGCAATGGGTGGAATTGAGAAGCTTTTTTTTCTTTCCAGTTTTTTTAATGCCATCACAGAAAGTATGCAAAAAACAAGCTGTTTTATGCATCTAGTGAGACTCAAGACTAACACTGGGAGAACAGGCTGCTTGCAGGCTGCTTGTGCTTGACAGCTTCCAGGACGGGAAGGGGACGCAGGGGAAATGAGTTGAAATGATCTCAGCCCACATTCTATTTACAGAATTTATTTCACAAGACTTAATCCATTAAGCATTACCTTGGCAGTGGCAACCTAGAAAGAAACCAAGAAAGACACTGCTATTCTCCGTAAAGAACAGGCAGCAAATCCACATCTCCTTACCAGGCATTGAGTCCACACTCAATGAATAGTCATTCAGCAGAAAGCCTCCTAAGGCATAAATGTTGTCCTTAAACCTCTCTATTTTTGTTTTGTGGCAAAGACTGCAGCAATAAAGTAGCCTTCACAAATGAAGAAAAAAATTCAATACACTCTGAATTATTTCCAGAAGTTACGACAGAAATATGCAGAAATGAAATTAAAAGAGAACATATCCTTTTAAAAAGACCATTTCATCTCTTACTGAAAATAGAAGTAGATATTGTGAGCTGCGGGGCTTTTCATTATCTTATTAGGTAATATGAGTCATTAAGGCTAATTAATACTTTTGCAGTGATTTGGAATTGTAAAATGCTATAGAAGTGCTCACGGGTCCTGTTAAATAGTGGTACTTGGTTGTTAAGGAAATGTATTTCAAAACCAAGTTAGCATTTGCTGTATATGGGGAATGAGAGGTAGGACTACATTTATGATAAAATCTCACTCCTTCCCATTGAACTCACTTGTAACTTTGCTACTGATATTAATGGAAAGAAGGTGGCAAGGCAAAGAAAGCCTCTGGTTTTGTTGAATCTGTTTATCTCTGCTAAGTCAGTGAGAATGTTTCCCTTAAATTAAATTGTACAGGAGTCCTCTTATAATGAAAGCAGAGAACTGCACAGAGGAAAAAGAGAATGAAAAGATTTACTGGACTTAGATCATAGGGATGCTGTGAAGTGCACACACGTGATGAGCAACCTGAAATCCTTCTGGTTGGGGAAGCATTCAGGTTCTCAGGAAGGGATGCAATTAACTTTAGCTAATGTGTGTCAAGAAAAATAACTCATTTGGGTAGGTGGTAGAGGAAGCAGTATTTTGAGTCAGTTTCTTCTAGGTGTTACAGAGGCCTCTAAGATTATTATGGCTGGGTTTCATTCTAGGCTTTGCTAGAAATTGTTCTGAATGAATCAAAACTCACTTTTTTTTTATATATGTTCTACTGAATATCTGCAGCATATAAAAGCAGTCTTGCACTTTTTTTCCCCCAACTTTATGTCTACCTTTGTGGCACTTCTTTTACTGAAACAGTCTTTGCCACAAAGCACGACGTGTGCTGCTTCCTTCTTTGTGAAGGTCCTTGATCCGAGTTCTTTAGTCCCACTCATTCCGCTGTTTTTTTCCTGACAGTGCAAATGGACAATAGAACACTGTAAATACAGTATTTCAGTTTTAAATATCAGTCACTGCAAATTAGTTCATGGGTTAACAGGATCAGTATTCGTTCTCCTTCTAAGCCCATGTCTGACGTAAGACCCAGATAAAGTCCCTTAGCGCAAATGCGGCCCAATATTATCCTACAGCTTCTAGTTTCTGGCTTATGAGGAAAAGAAAGACTGAGAGCTTCTGGGATAGCCCCACATATAATTTTCAGTCCTGTTTTTGGGACACAATGTGGGGGAAATCATTTGGGTGGGGAGTGCTAAAACCAGATTTTTGGCTGTTTGGCTGAATCCCTGGAGTCACTGAGAGATTCCCTTTACTTTCCAGATAATCCCTATATGCTGCTTTGAAAACACGTTAGAGGTGATAATTGGAGTTGTTTCTTTGTGCTCTGTAGATCAGAAATTGAAGCATGACCGTGAATTCTGCTAAATGTTGATATTAAAATTGAACTCTTGCTCAGCAGGGTAGAAGCAAGAGTTGAGACCATCTCTGAGTAGTGTTCTTGGTTATGCCAGTACTTTTATTTACTTACTAATCACATTTCTACCATACGAATTCAATGCCAGGAAATTCTAATGCAAGTGAAATAAAAATATTCTCTGCCCTGAACTGGTGTCTCCTGGATGATGTAACAGCAAGGATGAGTGAAAGTTAAGTGCGGCAAAGGGAAGTGACACTGTAGAGCAAGCTGGAATAATGCAAACTCTGAAAAATCTGCTGGGTTTGGGGAGGAAGGTAGCTTGGTATTTGATTTTGCTGAAGAGCACCTTGTTATTCTGGAATTGGTAAGTTCAGCACAAAAACTGTAGCAAAAAATCTGAAATCTTATACTCTCTCTCTATATATATAGTATATATAGTATTTTTAATACTTATATTAAGTATATTTAGTATACTATATATACTTAAATATTTTTAAGAAATATATTGAGGACCAAGTCACTGAAGTCAAATCTAAATGCAGTGTAGTAAGAAAAATGTGAAGTTCTTCCCTTTCCAGAAGAATAATTGATTTCAAAATATGGGAACTCTCAAAGTTTTCATATGACCCATAAAAATATAATCTCTGTAATTAGTTGTGAATTTTTTTCCAGCTGTCAGATTCACCGTCCTCTTGCCCTGCACCAGTCTTATATTTGCACAGTGGCACCTTGAGGGTCTGTTCACATCACATTGGTTTTCTGAGCTCTCACCTAGATGAGCTACAAGAAGGCAGCGTTAACTAATTGGTGTAAGGCTGTTCTCGAGAGCAACAGAATCGGGCTCAGATACACAAAAGTGTTTGCAGTGTTGAAACAGCCCTCAGTTGCTTTCAGGCTTTTGTAACACCTGGTTCAAATTATTTTTTTCATTTGTAAACGTGGTTTGCAGAGAAAAATGGTTTTAAGCATAGGAAGAATTTGGTATCAATCACTTCCGAAATACTCTGATCAGTTCAAACAAACAATATTCAGCACTTGGGTATTGCATTCATAGCATTCGACCTTTAGGGATGTGTATCCTGAATGGTAACTTCAGCACACAGAGCCTCATGTAAGGTCACACTGCAGCGGTGCAGCACTGACTCTAAAGCACAGAAGAGAGAAACCTATGGTGGAGAACTTGCTGAATAGCATGAAACATTTGATTTAATGTAGCAAACTGTGACATATTCACTCGGATCCTGGGTGTGGGCTAACTGCCCTGGGGTGAGAATGTGTAGCGCTCTGAGCTTCTGGAGGCCTCTGCAGGCCCCGGGGCTGGGCCCAAGAAGGAGAGAGAAAGGAAGACAGAAGTGTGGGTGGGCTGAGGGGACACCTGTCAGTAAACAAGTGGAGATTCCTTTTGCGTAGTCTGTGGGAGAATTCCTGTGTCTTTACTGCTTGGGAAAGTGTCGTGGTTTTATGATTTTTGTTACCGGTATTCCACATCATAACATCATGTAGAGCACTGGGAGTTAAAGAGTTAATGCTCCAGTTCCATGGACTGCCGATTTTCTGGGTACCTGGTTCTCAGAAGAGAAGAACTACATACCCCAGAGGACTTTGTGTTTCCATTTTCCGTTCAGACGGAAAGACAAAACTGTTTGCATGTTACAAGATGCCCTTTATTTCCTGTTCTACTCGTCTCAGCAGCATGTGTGCTTCCTAGCCGTCTCACCTACAGCATTAGAATAAGGCCTTCATTTTTTGGACACTCTCTCACATTTGGTTTTATTTATTAGCCTCAATTGTAATTATATTGTATTATAGTGTGTTATCTTGCATTCCAATATCTTATTTAGTAAATTAACTTTCCTCTTCAGATCACTGATGCTGTTTTGTTTTAGGTTCATCTCCCTACGCTTTCCCCCTTCCCCTTTCCTGGGGCGTGGGTCTGTGCGTCCCCCACCCCATCAGTCACAGAACCAGGCCAAACCAGCCCATAAACCATTGACAGAGAGGAGAAAAAAGCTGAAGTGAAAAGAGCAGTTATTAAGCAGCCCTTGTGCTGGGAGTGGACCTCATGACCATCCTTAGCTCCACTGAGGGTTTCTTCCTCCAAGGTAGAGCCTCTTTCCTTCTGAGGCTGCTTTCGTCCCTGCCCAGGAGACTGTGGATGTCAGTGGAGCACTGTAACGTCATTATCTTCCATGGAAAAAAAAAAAAAAACCTTCTAAAAATATTGTCTATGCTAGTATTGCCTATGCCAGAGTGACTATGAATCACTAGCCAGAGCTGTGAGGGAGAATTACAGCTTTTCCTCACTGTTCTTTGCCATTGACAACCCCTAGCCCTATGATTAGGGCTAATGTCTTTTTTAGAGTCTACTTCAAAGTCTTCCTAGGGACCAGAGCCTTTCTTATGAGTTACAAATCAACTTATTTAGGTAAGATCTTAGGGACTGGAAGGCGGCAATGCAGAGTTACAAACTCTGGAGGAGCTGCCAACAAAAAGGTCACACAAGGTTGTGGTTACTCCCACTGAGTGCTGCAATGGGCCTCATGTATTAGTACAGCCTGGGATTACGACAGGGCCAGCACAGAGAGAAGCAAGACATGGATCCACCCTGTAGCCCTGAGGTTTTCACAAGTTTTCTGGCACTGATCTATGTTCCAAATCCTAAAGGAGCCTTGATGGAGACCTGCCATCCTGACTGAAAAAAAGCAATAGGATTTTATTCTCAATAGCACTGTTGAAGTGTGTGGAAAGCCATCACTCACAATCAATTACTACTAGCAAGCATCTATAGACTGCCTGAAAACTGTAAGAAGGTCCATAATTGTTCACTCTAACTCACTGTGTAGGTAAGATATTCCTTTACCTTTTCTCACAAAATATGAAACCAGTTGGAAACTTGTCCATCAGCCCAAGGAGAGATTATGGGTATTTCCTAAGTCCCAGTGATCTTAACCTTCTGTCTCAGTAGTTGCTGGGGAGTGATGATACTAAATTATGTCTCCTCAAAAAATCCTTTATACTATATGTAAATCAGCTGCTAGCTTCTTTTTACTGATGGAAGTCAAAACAATGTTTTAGCTGACAGAATTATGTGGAATTCTGCCTCATCCTTTTTTGTCCTCCCATCAGCAAAATAGTGTTTCCCTAACAAGTCCCCAGATCTGGCAGTTTTCCAGGGTTTCCCTGTTTGGTAGGCAGCAATAAGAAAGGGAACTGCAGCTTGCTGCCAGCTCACCCACTTGTGACATGCACTGGAGAAGGATCAGAAACTTTTTTCTTTGGCTGCTTCAGAGCAGAGAAGACACTGGGAGTTCAGCTGGAAGCTCTAACTGTGAGATATGGATCACCAGAACTTGAATCAGAGAGCAAATACACCACTTTGCTCTTCTTCCTCCCTTCTTTCCTTCATTTAAGTGAATGTAAGTCCTGCTGACAGGTAATAAATACACAGCCAGCCCTTGAAAAAGAAATGCTGTGTTTATCTCACAGACAGGTGCAGTGTGATTTCCCCTACCTGGCTTGCCATTGCACCTCCACCCTGGGAGGAATCAGAGCAGAGAGGAAAATTTGCACACCCACAGTCACTCGGTCTTGGCCAGCACTGCCATCCTGGATGCCAGTTGTGGCAGTGGATTTTGCATAGCTGTGGATTTGATACCAGTTTCGCCTGCCAACTGCCAGCATAAGCTGTGTAACTTGCAGCTCCACAAATGCCGTGCCAGCATCTGTTTCTTATCCTACAGCATTTTAAATAATGCACATTTACAGCTGTCTTTCCCTTCCTTCCCAATTTCAAAGCACAACTGACTTGTCCATTCGCCTTATTGCTCTGAGACAGATTTCCAGGCTGCTCAGTCGGTCTGCAAAGCAAAGATGGTTGGGAGGTGCAAGGTTTGACACAAACTGCCCCTGCCTTCATGCATCAGTGTGGTCATGTATTGAAACAAGAAATTCTCAGCTGCAAGGAGCCCTTTATCATAACACTAATGAAATGTGTTAATTAAGTTAGCATGTGGTAGAAGACCTTTATAGTTAATTTGGTAGTTCCCTCACACAGCGTTCACAACTTTAAGTCCCACAGAAAAAAAAAAAGAGCTGCCTTTATAGAAAGTTTTCTAAGCCCTCCTTACCGGTAGAAATGCAATAGAAGAACACTGTGAGGGCCGTGGAAGTATGCTGCTCACAAGTGGAGGAAATATTAAATTCTTTGTTTTTGGTAAATTGCTGACCTTTGTCTTCGGCATTAAAGCCATCTGAAGAAAACCATTCCTAGCATACGGTATGATTAGTTGTTTTTACTGGATTTTCCTGTGCACAGTGTAGTAGTTTAGCATGAATTTAACAGGAAACAAGGAAAATTGGAAGCATAATTCATTTTGAATGGCATAATACAAGAGGTGATTTCTTCTGAGGGCTAGAAGACAAAGGGATCAGTACTAAATATTTAAAATGATTTATTGGAACAATCTCTTAATGGAATTTTTATCTCCCCTCCTCCTTTTCAGACTCTAAGATCTATATTTCCCACTCATTTCTTCTCTCTTTTTTTTATTTATAGACTTTAAAACCTTAATCAGAACAATTTTACTTATCAGTTTACAACAGTACTCTCTCTTGTATCCCATAAAGTCAATAAGTGTTTATTTCTTCAGCATAGTTACAGTTCCCCATTCTGTTTTCTGGGTAGATTTCCTCAGTATCAGTACAATTTTTGTCCACTGAGTCAATGTCTCAAGGTACAACTTCTTCCTGCCATGATGCTACTAACCATTTCCTATGGTGGCCTTATAATTTCCCAAATTTCTCCTCCCCCTTCAAAGCCTGGGAAAGCAGATGGACCCTACAGGATGACCTGGGGGTCATGAGATCCAGACTGTTAGAGCTGAAGTGGGGAAGTGCATTCCAGAAGAGACAACCCTTCCACCAAGAGTGTCTGCAGCTCAGGCTGCTCTCCAACCGCTGTGCTGATACTGAGCTCTTCGAATAATTGCAAGTGACATGGCCTGGGGCACGGAGACAGCAGATGTCTGATATTTAGGCTGTTATGGCTCAGTGTTTTCCACTTGAGCTGGAACTCAACTGCTAACTAATGGCAGTCACGGAGACCTCGTGCAGCACTTCTTGAACAGGGCACGCAGGAAGCAAAATCCATTCAAGAGTATCATGCTTTTGTCAGTTGTATGAAAGGGGAGAAAGTGTGCAGGAAGCCAGCAAAAGCATGAATCACCAGAGAGGTCTGTATGCAGATTGTGAAGCCTGCAGTTTTCTCATCAGTCATAAATGGAAAGCCACTCAGCAAATCCCACTCAGCCCTGAACCTGAGGAACAAAACCATCCCCATCATTTTTGCCTCTCATGCTGTCTTGTCCTGATGAACTTTCTGTCCCATCAAAACTCTAAATGTGCAAGAGAGCTAGCAATGATGTGGATCCCCCATGGAAATCCCTGGGGCCAGAGAATCTTTGCTTGGCATTGTTCTGCAGCTTCTGTAACTGAAGAAGGGGAAGGCCATGTGGTCAGTGTGCAGTCCTAAATAGAGCTGCCCTATCTGAAATGACGGCAGTGGACAAATAGTTATCTGTGGCCGGGGGGACGTTATCAGTCAACACAAGGAATGTGGCATCTGGATCTTATTTAGACCTAGGCTCAAACAGATTGGGTCAAAGAGTGTGAGAACTGCAGAGCTACTGCCATGGTAGAAGATCATATTCTAATTCAAGGCAATGCAAAGTGCACGTAAAAACTCTAATTTCTCAGGCAGTGTGGGACTGAGATAAGTAGTGAAACACTAAGGCAATCAGGAAACACCATCAAAAACCCCAAAGCAGGGATTGCAAAACGAGCACCATAACAAGTACTCTGGGTTTGCACTGATGGAAGCTCCCACGAAGAGAACAGAAACTCTTTGTGCAGGGCACTTCCCAAGGAGTAATTGCAGGCAGCTTAATGTGATGTGCATGGTATCAGCCAGAAAAGGGTGATAGCATGGGTGTATTAAGGCCTAGCAGTTGCACCTTATGTTTCTGAAAGATTTCACCCAAACTGAAGATGGTCATGCTGTGGTGCTTCATGCTGAATTGTTCAGTAAGAACTGAAGATATCAGAATAAATCATGTGCATGCAACATTCTTAATGTTAATGGTCCTTGGACTAAGGAAGACGAATTGTCGTACTCTGAAGTTAATCATTTTATAGCTTCTGTTCATTCCTATGTGATGCATTGCTTTTGCAAAGGAGTGTTAGGAAGTGAAAAGAACAGTTAAAGTGTTGTCAACACTCCAGGTCCTTTCTGTCATATATTGCATTAGCGGGCAAAACATGTTTGAAAAGGGTGGTGGTATGGCAAACAGAAAGCAACAATGGATAGGGATAGATGCTGGTTAGCATTCTACATTCATTCAGGATATACGTAGGTGCATTCTACAGCATTTACATTTTGCCATCAGTAAGTTTTGTTTTTCTTTTCAAACAAAAATAAGTAGGTTAACATTATAAGGTAGGACTCAAACTATAATATTCAACCAGCACATGAGCCTCTGACAAAAAAAAAGAGGTGGTGGAGACTATCTCCAAAACATTCTTCAGTAGAGCTTCCTATCTGACTGCTGCTAACTAACCAAAAGAATGATGGAGACTCAAATATAATTAAAACATCTAAATATGCGTTGACATTTTATTTCATTTAAACCGATGAACAGGAGAGTTGCAAGTAGTAAATACTTGGGTTTGCTGATAAATGTTCAAGGAAAAAATTCATCAGTGCGGCTACATCTTGTTGCTGCCACTTCATTCATCGCTGCTTCCTTGCCTTTGCAGTCCATCAGGCAAACAGGAGAATTAAGATGACGATTCATCATATGGCTACTGCTGAATGCTTCAGCTGAGTTAAAATACCAGTCAGTTTTTCATGTATGCCAGGTAGGATTAATGGCCTGATCCGTGATAGCAGTTTTAGTCATTAATGTTCATCTGCACTGCCCCACCGTCTGGCACAACCCCATACAGTGACTTCTGAAGAGCTCTACAGGGACAAGAAAGCACTTGCTTGCAACAGTCCAATGTTGTCAAGACAGGCAAACTTTCAGTGGACATTGCCAAGATCTGCACAGCTGTGACCATGGCTGTTTCTGGCGATTCGCTGTATTTTGTGACAACCTCAGAGGAGGGTGAGTTGGAACTAGATCACTTTTAAGGTCCCTTCCAACACAAGCCATTCAACAATTCTATGCTCTGTGAAAGTGGTGTTCAATGCCATCGTGTCCACTAGAGAAACATACCGAGAGTTTTTGGTACTTCTCCTTAGAAGGAGAATGTCTGATAATGGTAGCCTGCAATAACCGGGGACTGGACTTAACAGCGTTGGAGGGCCCTGACAAGGCTGTGATTTTAGCAACGTAGTCTAAACTGTGTGTTACTCTCAACAGTAATGAATCAATTATATAGACTAACCATTTTAAACAGATTTAAATGTAAATTACTAACATTTACGAGAAAATCCTATATTTCTTATGAGTTTCCTCACTTGATACAATTACATATTTTAACTTCAGCAGATGTGGAATAGTGTCTCCAGATGCTCTTAATATTTTCCATTCCAACTTCACTGATAAATTGAAACTTCTCTTGTACAATATGGACTTACATCTGTTTGGCTACTGATACTGCTATGGGCTAAGGAGAATGAAGTAAAACTCTTGTTCTTACTGAATACCTCACTATGATTGTGATACTTTAATATTCCTCTGAGAATGAAAAGTATTGAAAAAGTCAGTGTTATGGCAGAGTTACTAACCTTGCTTGGAGAGTGTCTTGAAGTTATTTCTTCGAGGTTTTTCAAGTCTACGACCTTTCTGTTTAGCTTGTATCTCTGGGAGGGCTATTTAAAGAAGATTGTTGTCTGGATACCAAACTTCAAGATCAGTGAACTTCCTTGAGCTTAAGCAGCACAGGAGATTTACAGCTAATTTCAAATAGTGGCATTTAAAATAGTAGTAGAGCTCATGTTAGAGACTTTCAACAGTTATAAATGGAAAATAAACAGTTTAGTGAGTTCTTGTGAATTTATGAATAGAACAGGTTGGGAATATCATGATATAAGTAACAACAGGTGCCCACAAGACTTGTCAACACTAGCATGCAAATGCCCACAGGGTCCTGTCTAGAATACTGAAGGTCACACAGAATAAGGAAAAGCACTAATGCCTGTTCAATTATCTTGTTTTCCCATTCATCACAGCTCTGCTGAATTCTGTGAAGTTGGACCAACAAAACTGAAGTAAATGCCGTGATAAGCCAGGCATTTTTATCTTAAATATCATGTTATCTCTGTTAGTGAATTGCCGTAAGAAACAGTCATAAGTTTGAGGTTGGAAGTAGCCAAACTACTTTCTGTTTGAACAGGAAATATGAAAAGGAAATAAAAGCAAAGGATGAAAGAGAAGAGATTACATTAGAATAGGTTAGGTTAGGTTAGACTAGGCTAGGTTAGATTAGGAGAGAGGAGGAGAAAGTAATGTGCAGGAAAAGTGAAGATAGGGAGAGGGAGATATACAAGGCCAGAACTAGTAGAGCCTGGGCATGTAAGGTGAATAGAACAATAGAAGAAAAAAAAACTGTGGGTAGGAAGAGAAAAAGGAATAGACAATTAAGAAGTACATGTGTTTAGTTTTGTTTTAAGGCAAATCAGCCATACTCACCGTGTTGACTAGGTGATTCAAAAGTGGTTTGGCTGCTCCTTAAAAAAAAAAAAAAAAAAAAAAAAAAGAAAAGAAAATTCTCCAGGTCTTTGGCAGAGGATAAAGTGACAACCTTCCAAACACCCTAATTTCCTTTCATTTAAAGTCTGGCATCCAAAAAATGGGGAGGTTGTCATCACATTATGAGTGAGTTCATTTAAGAGCATGATGGTACGTACAAGAGAAGCTGGCCAGCAGAGCAAGGGGGAAGAGAGACCTTTTGCAATTGTTTTCCTCTGGGACATACCTGGGACCCTCCAAGGCAAAACTCGCTTGGTTTCATCCACGGTAAACGTTCTCCAAGTGCTATACCACATTTGGCAGTTGTAGCCAGAGTCAACTCAACACTTGATGTTTCCCAGGGCTGTAAATGCTGGTCTGTGTAGCTTGCTGTGTAGGAACTTTCAGATCAGATCTTTTAATTAAGCTCGTTCCTGCTCTGCTTGGACATTGCAGCCTATATGGCATTTCTTATTAAGAGTAGGATGTTCAGTCTACAGCCCTGGCCAAACTCCAGCCTGAATGTTTATGTGCTGCTCACCTAAATGTCACTGTTGGATCATTATAGGAGAGCAAACTGTTGAGCTCGTACTTTGCTAATAATGAATATGCCCCCAAGATCTGCTTTGTGGGAGGCACATCAGCTCTCCTCTCAGGATCATGAATTCGTGTTAATAGTGATAGCGTGCACCAGACCAGACCATGGTGGATTTATTTATTTGTTTTTGCTTCACAATCTCAAGGTTTATTTGCTTACTCTTGTGTTATCACTGATTTTTCTACGGAGTTAGTGAGTGTCCCTGAATTATCACATGATGTATCTTCAGCATGTTACCATAGCATGGGTCTATGTGATGGGTGAAGGACAGAAAACATATCTTTTAAATCAGAGCAGTTTCACAAATATGTATTTCTTCAAGAGGCTTGTTTAGTCTGTTTCTGTTTCACCAGAATGTGTGTTTTTAGGGAGTCTCCTCCTTTACCAGAGTAAATCTTGATTCTGTTTTGCTGCATCAATAGTAGAGGTTGAACCTGAGATGACTTGGAAGGTGGTTCCAACAGGCTTTCAAAAGGGATAGATATTTATTCATATTGTCTAAACCTTTCCATTCACTGCAGCAGGACTGCCTTGTTTTTCTGAGTTTATTCAGTGCCTAGTGCCATGCTCTCCTTGGTTCCGTGCCACAATTAGGCATTAGCACAGTAAAATAATCTTTATTAGTAATAATAGTGCAAATTAATAACAGGAAAAGTGAACGAATAGGCAGGGCTTCGCTTTCTCTGCTTTGCTGTCCTCTGGGAGATTTGTCAGGCAAATCTCTGTTCCAGCAAGGCAGTTCTGCAGGGATGGAGCAGTGATCCATTCCTCTGTTCTCTGTAAGTTTCATAGCAGCTAAGCAGCACTAACTTCCTCGTGTGAAGAGACTGAGTGGGTGACTTGCTACTTAGGTGCATTTATGAATTAGAGAGTTCTTCCTCTATGGACTCTGCTTTGCTAACACCTTTCCTCTTTGCAGGATAAGAACTAGTATTTATTTCATTTTCAAATTATTGATTAAATTATCTTATTTACTAAGTGCAGATAACCATAAAACTTACTTACTGAGCTGAATGTCGAACAGTGACTTGCATCAGCCATGTCAGGCATGCTGACCTATTGAAAGGCAGCAAGATTTGGGGTTTCACTTAAAAGAGAGGCATGCCATGAGGTGGAGAAGCAATTATAGATCTCATTAGGACAAGGGCATGGGCATTCCATTTTATATTTCAGGTTTATTTTTACCTGGGACTTAATTAATTCAAGAAGCTAGTTTCATAGGTTTTATTTTTAGATGGTCCTGGACCTATCTGAGAAAAGGGAAACTTGTCATTTCCTCATAGTTGGGTTGCAGTGAAAAGAGCAAGAACAATGGTTTTCTGGGGGGGGGGTGGAGCTGAAGGCTTGGACATTCTTACACAATGTCACTGGAGACCGGAGTTCACACATGAACATGTATTTTATGTGTTCTGAACACAATACAACAGAAATACTGTGTTGGAACTTGAATAACATGTAGTCTTGCTTCCCAACAGATTAATGCACACTAACAGAGGGCAACACCACAGCTTTGATACCAAATCCATTGTGTGAACTGATATAACCTCAAGTTACCTTTGGATCCCCGGAGTGACAAACAAATCTGAACATCTGGTTTTGTTAATGGGATGGCCCCACTAAGAATATCAAAGCTAAGTTAAGGCTGATGTTGGTCACTCAACAGGCAGTTAAATGATTTTGCCCTGCAAGTGCTACTTCCTACAGTTTCTTTTTGACTTCATCTCCACAGATGAGATCAGTGGAAAGGAAGATGGGGAGGGAGTAGCGTGGAGATTGCAAAACATGCTGAGAGAAATGTACTTTTCCATGCATGTCTTGCTTGCTGGACTGCACATTTCTCTTCCCCTGATGACAGTATTATGTGCTGGGTTTTGCTGGTAGCTAGGCAGCTACCCAAAGCAACAAATTCAGGTGCCAATGAAACTTTCCATTGACTGAAGTGGGTTCAAGGGCAGCAGTAGCAACTCACAATTCAGTCTCTTCTGAGGCCACAACACAAGGTCCCGTACAATATTTTTCACTGCAAATTATTCCAAAATCTCTCTCAAAACATAATCTGTACTTCTTGCTGCATATCTGTACCGAGAATTTAGAAGGAAAATGGGTTATTAGTACCTAATTTACATTTTATGTTTTATCCTTCCTGGCAAGTTAAATCTGTGGTCAATGGTTCGGCCCCAAATGGCCTTTCATTACTCAGGCTGTCCAGACATTCATAACCTTATGAGTCCTTACCAAAGAGGCTCAAATTTGTGCCAGAAATTTTGAGAGAAGAGAGAGCTCGTGTGGATTATGCATAATGCAAGCACTAAGTGGAATTCAAGGAAAGTAAGGTAATATTAATCCCTGACAAATAAATAGAGATGCTTAATTATTACAAAACATAAAATTGTACCAAACATTGCCAAAATCTTGTAAGGTCATTGTTCCTCCTTGAATTTAGCTGTTTCATATTTGCTTATTTAGTCTGAAAAAGAATTATCTGGAAAAGAAGCTACTTTTATTTTGATTCCTGTATAACCCTCAAAGATAGCATCACTGAATTTTCCAATCAAGTCTTCTGAATTCAGTGGAACTACTCACAGATCAAGGTCCTAAAACATCATCAGGCAGGACAGAGCTGGCTCTGTAACACATAATAAATAATAAATATGTTCTTCCCAAAGTCAAAAGTTGTGAGTAAGGATTGCTGTTACTTGGAGGCTGGGTAGCATGGACCGTTTTAAAGGTTGCCTAATATTGCACATAATAAAATTAAGATATTGACAGAATTACATAGGCTGAAATATTTCATGCTAGGTGTTTTCTGTGTTATGGGTTGGGTTTTTGTTTTTTTTTTTTTATTTTGTTTTGTTTGTACTTGATTTAGTTTGGGGTGTTGGTTTTGATTTTGTTTTTTTATTAGTAGAAATAGGCTGAAAACTGCAGTGGGAAACACAAAGAAAGATCATCAGTCCACTGAGAAAACAAGTGCTGTAGTCTTGAAAGTGAAATAACACCACCATAGCTATTCCCTTAAATACTCAAGATTTCATGAAGTGTAACTGCATTTTGCTGCAACTCGTCTACCTACATGTCCTCTGAGTCAAAAGGGAAAGAGAGGCCATCTAGGGTATATTTCAGTGAAAGATCTCATAACGGGGAGTCATGATCCAGAGAGACCCTAGGACTGCCTAAACAAAATCTCTGAGGAAGGAGGAAATGGGAAACATCAGCAACATGTTGAGAATTGCAAATACATTGTCAGTAGGGACAGTAAATGTCTGGAAATCCGAGTGAGGAACTGGACACAAGAGGTAGGTGCAAGGGGCTGGTGAGGCTGAGAGACAGCATGTTAGAAGAGGCAGGCTGGAGCTGAAGGAGGTGACCAAGGTAGTAAGAACAGGACCAGGCTGGGTGCGGGGTTGGAGGGGAGATCTGGCTGGCTGGGGAATGCTAGAGCTCCTTGGCCAAGAAAGCTGAGGCTGGGAATAGCAGGGTGAGGATGCTGTAGGAAGAAGACAAATTGATGGAGAATGATTAGAAAACTCAGAATTTATTTCATCTACAGACAAGAGAATAAGTAGTCAGCCAGTATCTATGAATGCCTCTGATGAGGTCTGTAACTCACCTCCCTCAGAGGATGATCAGCTCCTTCAGCTTCCAGCAGCCTAAGTGGGTTCTCTGACATCCGTCTTTCAGCTTTGCTAATATGGGTGTATTATGGGTGTCAGTGTGATGGAGATCCACTTCCAAAACACCTTAGGAAAGAGCTCAGAAAAAGCTGCGATAAAAAAAAAACATCCTTAAAATGACCAATTCAAACACTCCCAGCTTTTTGGGTGAGCTGTTCCCAATGAGTAAGGGAGTCTCTGTTACTCCATGACTTTTTTTTCCCAATTTTCTAGTTCCTTAAAAGCTTGGGAAATAAAACACAGGAATATGTACTAAAACATTAAGATTTCTAGATTAGCACCTAAAATGGATTTTATATTAAGGTTGCCTATACAGCTTAAATTTGTATCTCATGTTATATGATACAACACTTAAATTCCCCAGGAGCCCTTGTTCAGTCAGTTCAACAGACTGAGTTAGTTTGGGGATGAAACGGAGTGGTTTAATAAAGGAGGATATAATGGCTGCCTTATACATTGCATGAGGTAATAGGTGTGATAAATTTAAACAGGGAATTGCTGCAGCAAAGGGAATTGTTTGATGGGCACAGCAGTTGAATGACACACTGGGGAGCTGGACAGGGATACGCTCTGGTCGAACTAGATCTTAAGTGATGACAGGCAAGTAACTTAAAATGAGTTTTTCACAGTTGGCCTTTAAGTGTGCAGTTTTCATTTTTTGAGCAGTTGCCTTGAGATTTTTGGGTATCCATACTAACATCTGCAGCTGAAGCAAATGGAAGACTGGCTTTGAACAGAGTGAGTTGTGTATAAGGTTAAGTACACGGAAAATCAAGCTGCACCAATCAGTGAACACTTGTAACCTTAATCTTCAGATGTATAAGTTCCCTATCTGTAAAACTGCACTAATGACATCTTCTCCTAGAGGTGATATGAAAATAGGTCCATGAATAGTTGTATAGTATTCGAAGTCTACAGTGGAGAATGCCACAGAAAGGTCCATGGGGAAATGAATCATTCTGTCTCCAGAGCAGGCCTGACTAGCGTGCAGTAAATAAAGTCTAGGGCCACACATTGAACCAGAGGAGAAAATGAAATACTGAATAGCTGCTCATTAAGTAAGCACTGTCCGTTCTGTGTGCTGAATGAGGCAAAGGTCCTGTGGGAAAAAAGTTTGTAGTGATGTAATTAAAGACTGTACCAGAATGCATACACAGTGAGGAATGGCATTCAGGCTACATGGGAGACATTAATTTAGGTTTTTCCTAGGTTTTGAGGCTTAAGTTTGTAACCTCAGACATGTTCTTTTAATGATTTGGGGAGTGTCAATGCAATGCTACAGCTGAATTCTTCATCGCGGCGTATTATGTCTAATAAAAATTTTCTCTAATCAAAAGTGAATGCGTTGCATTACTTCCTGTTTGCTTCCCATGTTGCTATGGTAAATTGCTTTTTTCCTGCGGGTGGAATAAAGACTGTTAAAGTCCAGTGGCTGCAACCATGGGCTGCTTATTCAATGTGGCATGTAAGCAGCAGGGATTTCCTTGTCCCTGGCTAGAGACCTGCATACTTTACCTCTTCCATGCAAGTAGGATGAAATTAATCAGTGTTGGTTTTCTCAGCAAGCAATGAAATTTCAACCGCTGCGATGTTGGAGAACGAAGACTCCTCAAAGGGGACCAAGAGAAAATGCATGAATGAGAAGTTCTTGCCAAGACATGAACACTACACTTGAGTGTGTCTGAAATGTTGGGCGCAGAGAGTAAATAAGCCCCATGACAAGTCTAGCATAAATACCAAGCACTTCCATGGCAGGAAGCCCATACTTTCACCAGCCTTGGCATTGCAATGAGGATAATATTTTTGCAAGGATGAACTGCACTCGAACAATGTCTCTAATGTTTCAGTGTCGGCGCAAACATGCTTTCCTTTCAGATCAGCCATGTGGCTCTTCTTTTCCATCCCTTTTTCCCTTTTCCTTTCATAGAAGCCCTTTTAATGTGGCTGCTGAAGAGGAAATCCCTGTCTTCAGAGCAGTTCCTGGGCTCGCTTAGTGTCTCAGAAGACAGTGCACCCCAATCCTGGGAGTGTAGGTGTTAACTCTTAGCTGAGAGTGATGGTTCCCATAGCTCGCCCTTATAGGAGAATCTGCCTATCTTTAGAGATGTAATTTCAGGTGGCAACCTTGACTTCTGTATTTTGTGAACTCCTCCAAGCTCACTAATGAAGTGGCAGTGTAGCAATGCAGATAGGCCACAGGATATCGCTGGTGAAGTGACAGCTTGCTCTAAACAAGTGCTGGAGAGCACATTAAGATCTCAGTCAGTGATGTATTTCTTTAGATCTACGGGATGAGGGATGTTGAAGTATCATCTTCCATCTGGGAAGTAAAATTTCTGAATATATTTTCAGTTTCTAAATAAAAGGTGGGCAGCCCTTTTTGGAGCTCTTCTTAACTTTGTCTTCTGTTCACCAAAATTCATTCAGAAGCTCTGGAGATGATAGTCTGGGCTTCTTGTTTTGCAGAGAGCACCAATACTTTGTGTTGAAGAATGTTTGTGCTTGTATGTTAAAACTTAGAGTAAAAATGTTTTGGGAAAAAAAAAAAAACATTTCATAAGGATATTCACAGTACACTGTGAAAATAAACAAAAATTTTAAGAGAAAACTGAACAGAGATAAACTGAAAAAATACAAATATTAGCATAACCTTTAAAATTGCAGAAATGGTCCCCTAGTTTCCCAATGACAACCCATTTTGTGAATGAAAATGAATCAGAAGGTCTCTCTAAAATTGCATTTTCTTTGTAGACATGCATAAGATTGTTCACAGTTCTTGGGTATGGACACCAGGTGCCATATTGTCTCCATGCATCTGAGAAATATAGTTCAAATTGATCCTCGGTACTGAAGACTTCTCTTAAGAAGGAGGAAAAATACTTTCCATTGGCAATCCCCTCTTGCACAGGTTCCTCTTGGTGTATTTGGGGTTTCTAAATGACTTTAAAATCTCTTTTCCGCTGTTCATTTCAGTTTTACTCAGCAGCTCAGCTCCCTCACACCCACTCAGAGAGGGCTGTCGCCTAGCAGGCAGTCAGTTCAGACTGGGAATACAAAGCAAGTCAAAGTCAGGGTCTGGATTATTGCAAGCAGGACATCTGTAGTTAGGCCAAAGATGCAGTTAAGTGATAACTTAGCAGCATTTTCATTGGTAGGTGACTGATTTTTTTTGACATATTGTCCCTTTGATTATTTAGGTTAACAGTGGAGCTTAT